>NC_048231.1:91306791-91306895 GCF_002007445.2 Ailuropoda melanoleuca | reverse complement strand
GCATTCCCACCAACAATGTAGGAGGGATCCCCTCTCTCCACATCCTCTCCAGCAATTGTTGTTTCTTGCCTTGTCTATTTTTGCCATTCTAACTGGCATTAGGG
>NC_048231.1:91306219-91306294 GCF_002007445.2 Ailuropoda melanoleuca | reverse complement strand
CAAGTTTCATTCTTTTGCATGTAGCTGTCCAATTTTCCTAGCACCATTTATTGAAGAGACTGTCTTTTTTTTTTT
>NC_048231.1:91224794-91303180 GCF_002007445.2 Ailuropoda melanoleuca | reverse complement strand
TTCCATACAAATTTAAGGACTATTTGTTCCAGTTCTTTGAAAAATGTCCTCGGTATTTTGATCGGGATAGCATTGAAAGTGTAGATTGCTCTGGGTAGTATGGACATTTTAACTATGTTAATTCTTCCAATCCATGAGCATGGAATATTTTTCCATCTTTTTATGTCTTCCTCAATATCTTTCAAAAGTGATCTATAGTTTCTAGGATATAGGTCCTTTACGTCTCTGGTTAAGTTAATTCCAAGGTAACGCATGGTTTTTGGTGTTATTGTAAATGGGATGGATTCCCTAATTTCTCTTCAGTCCCGTTCGTTATTCGTGTATAGAAATGCAACTGATGGGGTGCCTGGGTGGTGCTGTCGTCAAGCATCTGCCTTTGGCTCAGGGCGTGATCCTGGCANCGGAAATACCGGCTCACAGGGTGCCCATCCCCATCCCCCCTCGCAAGGGACACAGAGACTCTACCCAAACAGGGTTTTCTGAGTACCTGCAGGCAGGCCCCTCCCCCAGAAGGCAGGCTGAAAAATCAAGAAGCCCACAACCCGGAGCGCCTGAGTGGCGCAGTCACCAAGCACCTGTCTTCGGATTAGGGTGTGATCACAACGCTCCGTAAGGAGTCCTTCATCGGGCTTCTCCACCGGGAACCTGCTTCTTCCTCTCCCACTCCCCCTGCTTGTGTTCCCTCTCTCGCTGGCTGTCTTTGTCAAATAAATAAATAAATAAATCTTAAAAAAAAAAAAAGAAATGCAACTGATTTCTGAGCATTGATTTTGTATCCCACCACATTCNTTTCCATCTTTTTATGTCTTCCTCAATATCTTTCAAAAGTGATCTATAGTTTCTAGGATATAGGTCCTTTACGTCTCTGGTTAAGTTAATTCCAAGGTAACGCATGGTTTTTGGTGTTATTGTAAATGGGATGGATTCCCTAATTTCTCTTTCTTCAGTCTCGTTATTCGTGTATAGAAATGCAACTGATTTCTGGGCATTGATTTTGTATCCTGCCACCTTACTGAATTGTTCTATAACTTCTAATAGTTTGGGAGTGGATTCCTTTGGGTTTTCCATATAGAGTATCATGTCATCTGTGAAGAGAGACATTTTGACTTCTTCTTTGCTGATTTGGACCTTTTATCCCTTTTTCTTGCGTGATTGCTGTTGCAAGGACTTCTAGTACTATGTTGAATAATAGTGGCGAGAGTGGGCATCCTTGTCGTGTTCCTGATCTTAAGGGAAAGGCTTCCAGCTTTTCCCCATTGAGAATGATATTTGCTGTAGGCTTTTCATAGATGGTTTTTATGAGATTGAAGAATGCACCCTCTATCCCTATACTCTGAAGGGTTTTAATCAGGAAAGGATGTTGTATTTTGTCAAATGCTTTTTCTGCATCAATTGAGAGGATCATATGGTTCTTGAGTCTTTTCTTGTTGATATGATGTATCACATTGATTGATTTGCGAGTGTTGAACCATGCTTGCATCCCAGGTATGAATCCCACTTGGTCATGATGGATAATCCTTTTAATGTACTGTTGGATTCTATTAGCAAGGATCTTGTTGAGGATTTTGGCATCCATATTCATTAGAGAAATCGGTCTGTAATTCTCCTTTTTGAGGGGGTCTTTGCCTGGTTTGGGGATCAAGGTAATATTGGCCTCATAGAATGAGTTTGGTAGCTTTCCTTCTGTTTCTATTTTTTGAAATAGTTTTAGGAGAAAAGGTATTATTTCTTCTTTGAATGTTTGGTAGAATTCTCCAGGAAAACAGTCTGGGCCTGGAGTTTTATTATTTGGAAGGTTGTTTATCACTGACTCAATTTCTTCATAGTTAATTGGCCTATTTAAGAAATCTATTTCTTCCTGTTTCAGTCTTGGTAGTTTATAGGTTTCCAGGAAGGCCTCCATCTCTTCCAGATTGTTTAGTTTTTTGGCATATAGCTGTTGATAAAAGTTTCTAATAATCCTTCCAATTTCATTGGTGTTGGTTGTGACCTCTCCTTTTTCATTCATAATTTTAATAATTTGGGTCCTTTCTCTTTGTTTTTGGACAAGTTTTGCCAGTGGTCTATCAATTTTATGGATTCTCTCAAAGAACCAGCTTCTAGTCCTGTTGATCTGCTCTACTGTGGTTCTGGTTTCTAATTCATTGATTTCTGCTCTAATCTTGGTCAACTCCTTCCTTGTCAGTGGGTTAGGCCTGTCCCTCTGTTGCTGTTCCAGTTTCTTGAGGTGAGAATATAGAAACTGCATTTTAGATTTTTCTATTCTTTTGAGTGAGGCTTGGATGGCTATGTATTTCCCCCTTAGGACTGCCTTTGCAGTATCCCATAGGTTTTGGACCGTTGTGTATTCATTCTCGTTGGTCTCCATAAATTGTTTAAATTGATTTTTGATTTCCTGATTTATCGAGTCATTCCTGAGCAGGATGGTTGTTAGTCTCCAAGTGTTTGAGTTTCTTCCAAATTTCTCCTTGTGGTTGAGTTCCAATTTCAGAGCGTTGTGGTCTGAGAATATGCAGGGGATAATTTCAATCTTTTGGTATTGGCTGAGACCTGTTTTGTGTCCCAGAGCATGATCTATTCTTGAGAATGTTCCATGGGCATTAGAATAGAATGCGTATTCTTTGGTTCTGGGGTGTGGTGTTCTATATATATCTATGAGATCCAACTCGTTGAGTATGGCATTCAAAGCTCTTGTTTCTTTGCTGATTTCTTGCTTCTTCTGATATCTGTCTATTGGTGATAGTGGAGTGTTGAGGTACCTTACTATTAGTGTATTTTTATCTATATGTCTTTTTATTGTGGTTAAGAGTTGGCTNTGGTTAAGAGTTGGCTTGTGTATCTTGCTGCTCCCCTGTTGGGGGCATATATATTTATAATTGTCATATCCACTTGTTGGATACATCCTTTAAGAATAATATAGTTCCCTTCTGTGTCTCTAACTATAGTCTTTACTTTAAAATCCAATCTGTCTTATATGAGAATTGCTACCCCAGCTTTCTTTTGAGGGCCATTGGCATGAAAGACGGTATTCCATCCCTTTACGTTCAGTCTGAATGTATCTTTAGGCTCAAAATGAGTCTCTTGTAGACAGCAAATGGATGGGTCATGTCTTTTTATCCAATCTGCAACCCTGTGGCGTTTTATGGGAGAGTTTAAGCCATTTAGATTGATAGAGATTATTGACAGATATGATTTTAATGATGCCATTTCTCTTTAAAGTCTTTGTATCGGTTGTGACTTGCTGCTCTGTATCACTCTTGGGGCCTTTTTACCTTTATAGAGCCCCCCTTAATATCTCCTGTAGGGCTGGTTTCGTGGTTACGAAATTGGTTAATGATTGGCGATTTTGGAACGTCTTTATTTCTCCATCAATTCTGAATGACAGCNATTCTGAATGACAGCCTTGCTGGATAAAGGATCCTTGGCTGCATGTTTTTCTCTGAAAGACCTTTAAAAATGCCCTCCCAACCCTTTCTCTCATTCCAAGTCTCTGTAGACAGGTCTGACGTAATCCTGATACCTTTGCCTTGGTACGTGAGAAATTTCTTTGCCCTGGCCGCTTTCAATACTGTATCCTTGGATCTAATATTTGCGAATTGCGCTATGACGTGACGTGGCGTAGGTTTGTCGTGGTTGAGCTTGGAAGTGGTCCTCTCTGCCTCTTGGACATGAATGCTGNAGAGCCCCCCTTAATATCTCCTGTAGGGCTGGTTTCGTGGTTACGAAATTGGTTAATGATTGGCGATTTTGGAACGTCTTTATTTCTCCATCAATTCTGAATGACAGCCTTGCTGGATAAAGGATCCTTGGCTGCATGTTTTTCTCTGAAAGACCTTTAAAAATGCCCTCCCAACCCTTTCTCTCATTCCAAGTCTGTGTAGGCAGGTCTGACGTAATTCTGATACCTTTGCCTTGGTACGTGAGAAATTTCTTTGCCCTGGCCGCTTTCAATACTGTATCCTTGGATCTAATATTTGCGAATTGCGCTATGACGTGACGTGGCGTAGGTTTGTCGTGGTTGAGCTTGGAAGTGGTCCTCTCTGCCTCTTGGACATGAATGCTGGTTTCCTTTGCTAGATTAGGGAAGTTTTCAGCTACAATTTGTTCAAATATCTTTTCTAGACCTCTGTTTTTCTCCACCCCTCTGGGATGCCGATGATTCTGACATTGGAACGTTCCATTGAGTCAGTAATCTCCTGTAACCTACATTCCTGAGCATGGATTTTCTTGAGTCCAGATTCTATTTTAGCTTTATCTTCTACTAACCCATCCTCCAATTTGCTGATACATTCTTCTGCCTCATTCACCCTGGCTGTCAGAGCCTCTAGTTTTGACTGCATTTGGCCCATAGAATTTTTATTTTCTGCCAGATTCGCTCTCATTTCCACCCTTAGAGATTCTATATTCTCATTAACATTTTCGTTAATACTTTTTTCAAGTCTACACATCATCTTGACCATTGCTACTCTGAATTCCATTTCTGATAATTTGGTTATATCCATATCCATTATTTCTGTGGCAGAGGCCACAGACTCATTGTCTTTTCTTTGCTGGGGGGGGATTTCTTCTTCTTGTCTTTCTGAAGAAGAGAGGTTGCAGGGTTGTCCAGAGCCCAAATTATTGACTGGGACCCAGGCAGTGTACACTTGTTTTATAGGGATCTTAGGGATGTGGGCCTCTTGATTTTTCAGCCTGCCTTCTGGGGGTGGGTCATGACCCTTCTATACTCAGGCAACCGTCTTTGGGTAGAGTCTCCGTGTCCCTTGGGAGGGGGGATGGGGATGGGCACACTGTAAGCCGGTATTTCCAGGCTTTTGTTCTCTGGCGGCTTTCCCTGGCGGTTTGCTGTGCCTCTTCTGAGAGTCAGAGCAGCAGTGGCCGAATCTCAGCCTCTGTCACAGAACAGAGGGATCGCGGACCATTCTCCACTGATGTTCTGGCCACTTTAACTCTGTTTCTGTTGGTGCTGCCCAACCCTGCAGAGTCCCGGCCTGTGCGCCCCACACCCAGCATCCCAGCCCTCACTTCCAGGGCTGGCGCGTCTCTGTCCTTTGTGTTTTTAACACCACCAGCCACCAGCCGCAGCCGCCCCACATGCTCCCGGAGCTCCCGTTCTCAGTCTGGTTCCAGTGAGCACACTGGAGTTCCATTTCAGTCTGGTGGTGCGCGCTCCCTGCTCACGGTCCCAGTCTGCTCTCTCGCGGGTGCCGTCCGCGAGTCCGCCCGCTCCCCCGTGCAGGTGGCTACTGCTTCCTGGCACCCGAATGCAGCGGCTCCCTCCCCCTTCCGTTTACCTTCGATATCTGTGCTCAGTTTCACGGCTCCCCGCTTCGTACCTCAATACTCAGGGCTGGAGATGTTCATTTGTAAAGATCCAGATGTATCTCCCTGCGTCTCAGGCTGATTCCATGGATGTTCAGGCTGGTCTGGTACCTATCCAACTCGACTCAGGGGGCCAGCTGAAAAAAGATCTTTGATTTCTTTCATCAGAGTTATGTCATTTTCCTCATATATATCTTATACATATTTTGTTAAATTCATACTTAAGCATTTCTCTTTTTTTGGTGCTTATATAAATAATATTGTGTTTTTATTTTCAAATCCCAAGAGTTCTTTGCTGATATATAGGAAAGCAGTTGACTTTGGTATCATAAGATTGTATCCTGCAATCTTACTATAATCACTAATTAGTTGCAGAACTTTTTTTTTTTTTTATCAATTCTTCAAAATTTTTACATGGACAACCATGTCACCTGCAAACAAAGACAGTTGTATTTCTTCCTTCCCAGTCATTATACATTTTATTTCCTTATCTTATTGCACTAGCTAGCATTTTTAGTCTGGTAGTGAGTAGGAGGATGAGAGGAAGCATCCTGGCCTTGTTGCCTGTCTCAGGAAGAAAGCATCTTGTTTCTCACAATTAAGTATAATGTTAGTTGTCTATTTTTATATAAATTTTATTTTTTAAGCAGTTTTAGGTTCACATAGAAAAACTGAGTAGAAAGTATGGAGAGTTCCTATATAACTGGTGCTCTCACATATGCACATCCTCCCCCACTATCAACATCCCCCACAGGAATGGTACATTTGTTACAATCAATGAACTTACATTGATGTATCAGTAATCACCCAAAGTCTATAGTTTACATCATGGTTCATTCTTGATGCTTTACCTTCTATGACTTTGCACGAATATATAATGGCATGTATCCATCGTTATGGTATCATACAGAGTATTTTCACTGCCCTTAAGATTCTCAGTGTTCTACTTATTCTTCAGTCCTCCTCATCCCAACCCCTGGCAACCACTGATCTTTTTACTATCTTCATAATTTTGCTTTTTCCAGAATGTCATGTAGTTGGAATCATACAATATGTAGCCTTTCAAATTGACTTCTTTCACCCATTAATATGTATTTTAGGTTCCTTCCTATCTTTTCATGGATTGATAGCTCATGTCCTTTTAGTACCGAATAATATTCCATTGTTTGGATGTAGCACACTTTATCCATTCACCTACTAAACAACATCTTAGTTGCTTCCAAATTTTGGCAATTATAAATAAAGCTGCTATAAATATCTGTGTGCAGGATTTGGGGTGGACACAAGTCTTCAACTCCTTTGAGGAAGTATCAATGAGTATGATTGCTGGATCATATGATAAGAGTACGTTTACTTTTATAAGAAACGGCCAAACTGTCTTCCACAGAAGCTGGACCGTTTTGCATTCCCACTAGCAATGAATGAGAACTCCCGTTGGTCCACATCTTCACTAGCATTTGGTATTTGCAGTGTTTTTAATTTTTACTTCTGGATTTTGTCCATTCTAATAGATGAGTGTCTCATTATTCTTTTAATATGCATTTCCCTAATGACATATGATGTGAAGCATCTTTGCATATGCTTAATTGCCATTTGTGTATCTTTCTTCTTGAGGTGTCTGTTCAGTTCTTTTGGTCATTTTTTAATTGGGTTGTTCATTTTCCTGTTGTTCATATTTAAGAGGTCTTTGTATATCTTGGATGGCAGTCCTTTATCAAATATGTCTTCTTTAAACATTTATTTCCCAGTCTGACTTGCCTACTCATTCTGTTAAGCTATTGGTTTTTGTAGAAGTTCCTTATCAAGTTGAGAACTTTCCCTCTAGTCATAGTTTGCTAAATGTTTTTATGCTGAATAAATGTTGGATTTTATCAAATGTTCTTTCTGTATCTATTGATATGGTCATATGATTTTTCTTCTTTAGTCTGCTGATATGACAGATTACATTAATTGGTTTTCAGATGTTGAATCAGCCAAATGATCTAGAACTTCAAAAATAAATATATTTTGTGCTTTTGTAGATTAAAGAGCAAATTTAATCAGTAAGATGGGAAGATTAAATTTTTTAAAAAAGCATTCCTTAGATACATGAAGTACATTGTGGATATTGCTAATTAGATTGTATATGGTCAGAGAATAAATCCAAGGTTAAAAGAATTTTAAGATGAAACACCATAAATACATAAATTTCAATATTGCTGATTTTAACTTGATTTGACACTCCCATTTTGCCAATTACTTTTACTTGAAAGTTAAATTATAAGTAATTTAATTAACAGAAAATTGCCTGCCCTAAAAAAAAATTGCTTTTACTGAAACATTTTGTTTTATGTTTAAAGTGTTTTCTTTTTGTATTTTTTACATGTAGAAATATACTCTGTATTTTCAACATGCCAATACATACTTTTTCCAACTTACTCTACATAACAAATTAATGTAAATTAGATAATAAATTTAATATAAATTATCTCTTTCCTCAAAACAAAATATTCTGTTTGTTATTAGGAATCGGGCCCAGGAAAAAATTTTTTTAAAAGATTTTATTTATTTATTTGAGAGAGAGAGAGCACAAGCAGGGGGAGTGGCAGAGGGAGAGGGAGAAGCACACTCCCTGCTAAGCAGGGAGCCCAACTATGACTACGTGGGGCTCGACCCCAGGATCGTGGGGTCATGACCTGAGCCAAAGGCAGACACTTAACTGACTGAGCCACCCAGGTGCCCCAACCCCAGGAAAATTTTTATTGGAATTATAATAATCTGTTTCAAAGTGTCTATAAAACTTCTAAGATGTTTATGTGCATACATACTACTCCTTAAAATGCTTCTTTATGTGAGTATGATATCTAATAACTACAATATGTACATAGAGAAGAATGGATAAACACTGAGTTTTAAAATGTAGTCAAAAGTACAGTACATTTAATGAGAGTTATGAAAGTTGCGTATTTAGATAGACAAGAACAAGATAAATATTTTTCAATTGATTCAAACGAATTCTTTGTATTTCATGTTTCTCTATGCCCCCCCAATTTGTAGTTGTATTTATTCAGAAATATTTTCTTAAATTCCTACAAAATACAATGCCCTTGTCACATAATTCACTTCGAAGCAGACTGCCTTCTCAGATAGCCCTTGGGTGTGACTCCTAGAGCCACAATTACAAAAGTGCCTCAATTTTGGGAGCACTTGGTTGACTCAGTCGGATAAACCTCTAACTCTTGATTTCAGCTCAGGTCATGATCCCATGGGCCGTGGGATCGAGCCCCGAGTTGGGCTTTGTGCTCAGTGGGAAGTCTGCTTGGGATTCTCTCCCTCTGCCCCTCCTCCCACTCATGTACTATCTCTCTCTCTAAAATAAACAAATCTTTAAAACAAAACGGGGGCGCCTCAATTTTGAAGTTCTTTTGTTCATATAATTTCATACCTACTCTGTACTTCTTCCTTTTTCTGTTATCGTCAAATACCATTTCACCTTCAAACACTAATTTAAGAAACAGCACTCGAGCATAAACTTCTTCCTATCCATCCAGTCCGTGGACCCTCTACCTTTAGACAAATTAAGCATATGTCCTTTAGACAACTCCTCCATACGGTTCACAGCCTAGTCATCCGAGATTTAATGCCCCTAATCTAAGAAACTCTTGACAATAGCCTTCCGTACCCTTCTGCCTTCTTTTGTATTCATGGCACGACTATAACCAAGGATGAGAACAACTACCCATTTTTAATTCGAATGGAACTAGGAAGTTGTTGATAAAGTATTCTTACACGTCAGCAGACTTTGTTAGCTCTCCATCTCTGGGCTTTTTCAATTCTGTGCTTCTCTGTAGGGACCAGGCAGTTTGCCTGGTCTTCAGTAACCTTTGTGTCTCTTCTTCACTTCCATCATGATGTCATTTCCATTTTTAAAAAATTAATTCACTGTATGTCACTTTTTTTTTTTCAAACTAGAAATTCAGTTTTGAGCTGTATGTTTTGAGCAGTGACCACCATGTTACTTAATCCAATTCCTGTTCCTCAATCCATGTCTCATATGATCTCTTCGGAGCTCTGAACACTTGTACAGCTCCCTTATTCCAGATACACTCTTCTCTCTTAGCAACAATGGCATCACATTCTTCTGCTTTCCTCTCTACCTCCCAGGCTATTTCTCATTTTTGGCTGGCTCAGACTTGATCTGGTCTTTGATGTTGGAGGTCACCAAGAATTAGTTCAAGACTCTTTTCTCCCCACTCATTTTCATTTAGAAATTTTTCAAGAAGAAAGTATTTTTCAAGAAGAATTTTTCAAGAAGAAAGTATAGTAGTGTTATGAACACAGGACACTCTTACCCAGAATGACCAATTGTTATCATTTTGCCATATTTCCTTTATCTATCTATCAATCTACACACACACATTTTTTCTGGAATAGTCATTATAACATTTACTCCTAAATATTTCAGCATGCACATACATCTCTTAATGATAAACACTTTCTTACATAACTGTTACCACACCTAGAATATTTTCTTATAATAATGTTACCACACCTAATATAATTGATGTTAGTTCAGTGATATCATGTAATCATGAGGCCATATTTAACATGCCTTAATTGCTCTCAAAATGTCTTTTTTAGTTAGTTTATTTTATTTCTTTAGAGATCCGATTAAGATCTACACAATGCATTTAGTTATTATGCTTCTAAATCTAGGACAGAGCATTTATAGCACATTTATTTTACTTAGTCTTTTGTGCCATTGAAACATGGTATATTCGTGCATTATCCTTAATCCTCCTGATCTAATAGAATTTTACCTAGATACCTTAGCTGGAAAATTCTACTTGGCCCTAACTTAATGCCAGTCACTGAGAAATGACCACTCTTACTTTTCTTAGGGAAATGACAGGAATCTTTTTTTCTTGCTCATGTCAAACAGATACCCTATTTTGAAAATGTACGCATCAGAGTGCTTGGAAATTTGCTCTGGGTCTTGTTCTCAATGTCTCAGTCACTTGCTGTCACAGTTGTTCCTTCCCACAGACCTTCTGAAATCCTTTGCCAGCATAATAGCCTCCAAACAATGCTTCTGGTGTCTCCCTCCTGTGCAGGAGCAGTAAAGAGAAGTCCTCCATTCCTTCTGATCCCCTCTCTTATTGTAACAACACTGACGTCTTAAAAGAGTCTAGGCCAGTTGTTTTATAGGATAGTTGACATTCTATTCTCAATTTAAAATTAAAAAATAATGTCACAGGATATATCGTCAGGTAATTTATGCATGAGATTTTTGATGCTTATGTTTAGAAACACTTATGCTCTAGTATTGTAAACCAAATGTCGGTCCATCTTTTTTTCAAAGGGCTCCATGGTAAATATTTCAGACTTTGAAGACCCTGTGGTCTCTGTCACAAATACTCCTCTTTGTTGTAATATGTTATAATGTGCAAATAGTCATAGACAATATGTAAACAAATGGGCATAGCTATGTTCCAATAAATCTTTATTTACAAAAACAGGTAGTAAGCTGAATTTGGTCCAGGGGTCATAGTTCACCAACCTCTTTTCTTGACTAAGATCAGGATGTGTCATTTGATTAACAGTTTATCAGAGTTATCTCAGTGTGGTATGAATATTTCTTCTCCTAAACAGAAGGACACTCATTAATAAATAGAGTGCTATAATTACTGATTTTAAGTGTAAAATGAGAAATTTAATATGTACTTTAATATAGTTAAATAATGAATTCTCTATTCTTTCCCACTGGTTTCCTACTTTATATTATGCTATTTTATACCTTATTTACCTTTTTTAAATTACAGTGCCTAATTCTGTAATCCCTTATGTTCTTTCATAATAAATTAAATTATAGCATAAGGCATAAATTGGATTATGCTTGTTTATCTTCGGAAAAGTATAAAGTATGACACATTTTATTTTATTTTAATATTATAAAACAAAAACATTAATTTAGTTTATGTTGCTTTTCCTTCCAAGAAAATGAAAATAAAAAGTGTATCAATTATTTACAGAAGAGGATTTATTTAGCGTGCCTAAGGGTACTATAATAAGGATATTTAATTTATATTTTAACAGTTTTGAAGAATGATCTAAAGATCTGCGAAGACCCATGTTTGAACTCTACAAGCATAAATATTTTTAAAGCCATTTGTGCAGTACTATGCAGCACATACTTTATTTAGGTCCAGAAAGAGATCCTGAGAACGTACTGAGTTTATATGGGAGGTGGAGGGAACCACCTGCAGGGATGTGAGCTAATAACTGGCCTCACCAAGCTGGCCACCACTGTGATTTTAACCCCACTGGGATGCTAGGAGAGTGAACAATTATTGGTTGGGGGTTGCTCTGAAGCACCGTAATTCCCCGGCACTCTGGCTTGCTGTATGTATAACAGGACGGGCTCCAACAGCAGGATAAAGCCCACGGGCAAAGATGCAGTGCTGGCAGCAAGGAGTCAGGCCAGGGCTAGCTGACGCAAGCGTATGAGGGGGCTTAGTTGGACATTGACAACATCTACTGTAGTATGTCTAACTGATGCCCTGTACCAGCTCCAACGCTTAGGAAATTTTCAGCGTTATATTTCCTACTCTTTTGCTTTTTTGGGCAGAGTAGAGAGCAAGTTTGTTTAACAGAATATTTTTATTTCTCCCCCCTCTGCCTCTTCCTCCTCCTCCTCCCCTGCCCCCTCCTCCTCTTCCCCCTCTTCTTCTTTTTAGTTCATGTAAATTTAATTATTTAAAAAGTTGATCACAAAGCAGCAAAGAGACACATTTTCCATTGGACGTGATGTTGCTTCACCACTTAGAGCTCACCTCCAAAGCGTCATTATATCTTTCCTTAGTTGGGGAAGTACTTTTTTTGCTGGGAAAGACGGCCCAAGTTAACTATGAGGCTATGCGTTTATGGTAGTAAAATGCTGAGGAGTCCTTCAGAGCCGTCCTGCAGAGAACACTTGTAGGGATCCGAGCGCTGGCAGAGTCTCCAGGCTGGGTCTGAACCCGAATCTACACGCCCTGCTCCCTGGAGCTCATCAGTGTTTGTTGTTGTTAGTGATTTGGAAGAGCAGAGTTTGTTTTGGATGCTGTTGGTGTCTGAGTCCAGTTTATTTTTCACCATATTTAACCTGTGAGTACACAGGAGGAAAATACAGTAAAGGCTAACTTGATTTGAACCATTAACCTAGATGGATAGTGGAAAAGAGAATTCCTTCTTTGTTTTAGAAAACAACTTAATAGGGACACCTGGGTGGCTCAGTGGGTTAAGCGTCTGACTCTTGATTGTGGCTCAGGTCATGATCTCAGGGTCGTGAGACTGAGCCCCACCTCGGGTTCCATGTTCAGTGGGGAGTCTGCTTGGGATTCTCTCTTTCTCTCCCTCTGCCCCTCCCACTTGTGCATTCTCTCTCTCTCTCTCTCTAAAATAATACATCTTTTTTTAAAAAAAGAAAACAACTTAATAGCCCTGTTTGACTACTGAAGGTAGGTCCCCATGATATTTAACTTAGATAAGAGAGGTTTAGATAAAGAATAAGTTTTCCTCTGAAATAAGGCAAAAGAAGATTTGGAGTTGTGTTGTGTTCATGCCTCTAGAGGATGAGAGAAGAGAAGAGAGGGACAGAAGAGAAAAGAGAGAAGGGTCCCAGGGGATGGGGGGTCACTGGTAACTTAACAGCAGCCTGGTCTCGTGAAGTACATATCCACTCAGGAGTTCCTTATGGTGGAGACTAACCAAAATATCACTACTAGTGACATTTTACATTCAATTTAAAATTTAAATTTAAATATTTATGTTCTCTCTGATCACTTGATTAAGGTGGTATCTGCCAGGTTTCTTCACATGTTTTTCTTTGTCATTAATAAATACCTGAGGAAAATACTTCAAGACTATGGAAATATTCTGTTTTTCATCATACTTTTGTCCACTCATTTCAGCACCCTTTGATGTTGTCTGCAAGAATTATTATTGCGATGTTTGCGTACTGATGACAATCTATTTTCTTCATTTTGTTCTAATGTAAGTAAGGTCTTTTCTTTCCCCCCTTTAATTTCCGTTCAGTTATCCATTTATATCAGAAGAGGTTCATGCAGATCTATTTTATTCTATAGGCTAAATTTTAATACTATCGTTATTTATTTTGTTGTTCAAATTCCCTCAGCTTTGGCCACTGGGAGGCCTTTCAAGTGAGTTACTGGGTTCCTGTGCCCTTTCTACAGAATCCCTGCTTCCTTTTATTGGAGAATGATATTTAGATATCAAGATCTGGGTACTAGGTGTATCCAGTGCTACTGGGTATCATTTTCCTAGACCTTCTCAGCAGACAGAGCTAGGAATACACACGTATCCTGCAGTTTTCCCCACTGTCTGCTTGGTTTTTTAACCTGTTGTCTGAAGAGCAACTGGCCCGAGAGGAAAACCTCCAAGGGTCTGAGGCACTTCTTTCTGCCTCCCTTTTCCCTGGAAGCTTAACTCCTTTGATAGGGACGTAAGTCATGACAATCCTGAACTCCAGCTTTTGTGTGTTAGCTCAGTGTGATTGCTCAAAACTCTGATGACTTCTTAGCTGCTCTCACCTGTTCCAAGAGTCATCAATGCTCCTCAGAAGTGGAATCCGAATTTTACTCTCCCATCGGTGAGATTCCTGATGCCTCAGCAACTCAGCAATGCCTCCAGAGATGTTTTGTTGTATTTTACCCATGGTTTTCAATTGTTTTTGATAGGTGCACAGGAGTATAAGTCTGGTATAAACTACCACATAGTAGCTTAAAGTGGTGGTGTTTTTTCTTTAAGTTTTTAAAAATAGAGGTAAACAGTCATACAAAAAAGTGCACACAGTTTAAGTATGTAGTTCAAGGAATTACTATAAATGGAACACAGCTTCTATCCATCCTCCATATCAAGAAATAAATCTTGTGACATTTTAACATCTTGTTATTGGATACTTTTAAATGAAATACTTAAGAAACTTACACCAATTGTGTAGGAAAAACAAAAATAAAAGATTAAAAAACAAGTCATAGGGGTGCCTGGGTGGCTCAGTCGTTAAGCGTTTGCCTTCAGCTCAGGTCATGATCCCGGGGTCCTGGGATCGAGCCACGTAAGACTCCCTGCTTCTTCCTCTCCCTCTGCAGCTCCCCCTGCTTATTGTTCTCTCTCCCTCTCTCTCAAATAAATAAATAAAATCTTTATAAATAAATAAATAACAAGTCATAGCCCTTTGTGGGGGGAGGTCAACTGAGGCTGAGATGTCAAAACGCTCTTGCTTACGGTGATTATCCTGTGCTCTACTAGAGACATCAGAGAAATGTAGGCAACATGACATACGGTGAACATGTTTTAGTATGAATTAAACTGGACCCTTTGTTAAGTGGGTGTCCACCTCCATGCCACCAATGAATTTCATAAAGTTTCTCTAAACATCATGGTCATTGCAAGGACTCTCATCAATGATAACCTTTTTATTAACTGAGAGGCAGAAAAATACTCAGAATAGTTCGGTTTGCTTTCTTCGTGGGAGAAATCAACACTGAGAAATATGAAAATTTGCAGATGTTAGACTGAAACTTATTTAACATCCACAAAAGTTTGCAAAAACAAAACAAAACAAAACTTACCTATAATGGAGCCAGAAGATGCCATTTTTCTCAGTGAGAAATGTGGAAAGCAGATTGTACTTCATTTAAAGCTTTGTCCTGGGGCAGCCTGGGTGGCTCAGGTGGTTAAATGTCGCCTTTGGCTCAGGTCATGATCCCAGGGTCCTGGGATCGAGCCCCCATCCCCCATGCTTGCTCTCTCTCTCTTAAATAAATAAAGTCTTTAAATAAATAAATAATTAAATAAAGCTTTGCCCTGTACGTGTGCATAGAATGAACGGATGTGTTGACGTTGATGCTGACAAATGCCAGAGGAGAAAATGTGTTTCAGATGGAAGGACAATGAAAGCTTCGAGGGTCTGATAATCTAAAAATCCAAGAAACACAATCGAGTTTGCTCCCCAAACTGATCAATGAAAATGAATGAGCGAATGAAGAATAACCAAAGAATAAAATAATACATTGGCTGCTCAAACAAACCAGTGATACTAACAAAGGCAGAGTCCAGGGCAGCCAGAAACCTCCAGATGCTGACTGGGAGGGCTTTGATTAAAACTAGATGTTAGAATGTGTTAAAAGATAAACCGGGGCACGCTAACATTTTTAAGCGTTTACTTGAGCCAAATGCCATTGCAATCGGCACAGTGCCAAACCGGAAGTGGCCAGAGTGCTCCTCCCGCAGGGGCGTGGCCTCTCCCCCCCCCCACGTCCCTGCCCAAGGAAGGCAACTCTAGGTGGAGTCCTTACATTTAGACAATGGAGGAGTTTGACTCAGCCCTGACTTAAACATCGGACCTCCCAATGCAAACTTCCTGTTATCACTGACTTGTCTTTCGCTGGCAGCTGCTGGCATTTCCATGAAAATATACCGATCTGGCTATTTTTTAAGGTCATCCCAGAAAATAAAGGCGTCTGTTGTCAGGCCTGACTGGGTAACTGGTACCGAGCTCGCCCCAGGTCATGTTTAACTGTTAAACGGGACAGCACCATCTGGGGCAGCCGTTCCCAGCACGGAACGAGAAAGGCAGAGCCAGACCCGATCGGCGGTCACGCGTCCCGCGGGGAGCCCACGGCAGCGGCCGCAGGGTCTCGGTGAACTGACAGCTGAGGTTCTGGCGCGGCGGGGGGTCACCGGGCAGGCTCTCAGGGACGAGGCTGCCGCGCAGAGAGCTCTGGAAGCCAGCGCGTGGTCCGGCCGGCTCTGCCTGCTGCGTGTGAGCGGGGAGGACGCCCCGAGGCTTGGCGGCAGGCAGCTGCCCTGGGACTAAGGGACGGGAGCTCCAGGCGGAGGGAAGGGCCTTGCTGAAGCCCGCGGGCATGAGAAGGGCCAGAAGAAGTTAAACACGGAACTACATTTGCCTTGATAAAGAGTAAAAACCAAGCCTGACAAGATCAAACAAACCAACTCCAATAACTTCAGCGCCTGTCCAGACAAAACTCTTTCAATGAGGATGACCTCATCCATGCTCCTTATCCCTCCGGGGCCTGGAGGAATTCAAATTCATGCACGAGGACTGCAGTTTGAATGAAACATTGGAATCCGGCCGAGTTTACCCTCTCAGTGAGAGCACAGAATCTTCCCCAGGGGCGGAAGGAGGCCTCAGGTAACACTGGGAGCGAAGCATGGGACGGGGGTGGCTTGCGCGGGACCCCTGACTCCTGCGGGCTGTGGGTGCTCGAGGGAGAGGCGTCCTTCGTGGGACAGAGACGCCAAGGGCTGGGGTGGGTGTGGCGATGGCACGTTGCAGAGGATGTTAAGGCGTGGGTCGGGGTACAAATTGGAAAGTGTAAGGGGAAAGATTCTCCCGAAGTCCCATTGCCTTTTTCCGAATGCACGTGGGAAGGATATATTAAGAGAATGGCCATGGGGTCCTTATCCTTTCCATGGAGATCTTGTCTGCCCCCGCTCTGTGCCTGGTTTTTCCAGGCCGTGCTCATTGACAGCTTTTAGAACCGCCTGGAGAGTAAGCAAGCGATCACTACTCTGATTAGGAAAATCACTGAAGGCAGTTTTGTTTGGTACCAAATCCCCCCCAGCAGTCCTGTCTGTAAGGCCCGCGAACACACTGGAGGTGAGGCATAGAGAGGATTAGGGAAGGCCTGTCTGTGACGGCGTCTTCCGTAGCAGATACGGAGCCAGTGGTCCAGTGGTCCGGGAGGTGGGAAAGCGCTGCATCTCTGACAAACCTCACCAAGACCTTTTCAATTCAAGACTGGAGTCTGTCCAGGCCCAGCGTGCCTTCTGTTGGATGGCACCCAGGATGCATGGACTGTTTTCCCACAGGGATGTTGGCATTTATGGGCATTTACCTAAGTAAGTGAGGTCCTATGGGAAAGGATAGACGTGAAGAGCTGGTTAGCACATTACACCGGCGATACCATCGTAACTCCCTCCTCGGGATACACAGGACAGGGTAAGCGGTAGTCAGCCACGTGACAGATGGCGGCTGACGGATAAATCCAGCTGAAATGAAAAGCACATTGAAATTCCTGGGAATTGCACGGGTTAGAGCAGCCAGGGCCATTACCAACGGGCAGGGAAGGGCACACAGACTGTGTGACTGACCCAGAACCACATATCTGTCCTGGTGGCTTTATAAATGAGAAGCCTGATACTTAGTTAACCTAGAGAGACAATTAAAGGCTGAGGAGGGACAGTAAGTCAAGTTTTCTGTCAGCTTAATGTTGTCAACCACATCAAAGTGAATTTTTAATATATGAAATATTTCAGTTGTATAGACGACTTAACAAATATCCATTCACCCATCATGGAGATAAACAAACTTAATATTTTCTTCATATTTGCTTCAGACTACTTAAAGAAATGTAACTGTCCATATCTTGAACTGCCCATTTGAATTCTTTCCCATCTCACTACTCACCCTCCTGCTCAAGAAGGAAATTATTAATCGTGAAATTGGTGCACATCCCGCTTGCCCACATTTTTCCTTTTTTTATTACATTATGTATGAACTCTCACTTTCAGTTCTAGTCACCTACTGATTTATTGATCTACGCCTGTGCCAGTCCCCCCGTGTCTGAATTCCTCCAGTTTTGCACAAAGTTTTGTAGGGCAAGTTCTTCCTTGTACTTCAAACTGATTTCGATTATTCTTGGCTCTTTATTCCTATAAGAAATTTGAAATCAGGCTGTGACGTTTTGAAAAGTACACAAAAAACACCTGTCGAGAAGTTGATCAAAATGGCTTTGAACTTAAAGACTAACAGAGCATTCTATTTTAAGACGTGACGTCTTCTCTCAGATGTACACACACAGCTAAGTGTGATTTAATGGCAGTTAGTGTAGGAAACTCATGTCAGCGTTCACAAAGAAGTTTGGCATAAAATGTGATTTTATTATACAGCTTCCTTCTGGTTTTATTAAAATAATTAGAATACACATGTAAAGTGGATTGAGGATCACCTTCTTTTCTCGTTCTGTGATAAAGTAGCCTGTATAAGGTCAGAATTCTCTGTTCCTTGAAGGTGTGTAAAACCCATCCATAAAAACCACCAGGGCCTGATGTATCTCGATTCATAGCAGAGTTATTAAATCAATTCCTGAACGTTTTCACTTTCTTCTATTATTCTATTTCTTCTTGAGAAAATTATGGTAATATATCTTTCAAAATTGCTAGCATAGGTTTTTTTCTTTGAATTTTATTATGATTTTTTAAAAATCTCTGTAGAATCTGTATTTGAGGCCCTGTTTCTTGCCCAGTGTTAACTTGTTCTTCTATGTTTTTATTGATCATTTTGCTAGAGGTTTGTTTTACTTATTTATGTCTGGAGGATACTTGACAAGAGAATTTCATTTTTTAAAATAAATATTAAACGTGTCAGCTACATAGAAGTTGAATACTTTTGGAGGTCAAAATTGTCATATAAATATTTCCTCTATCTATGTCTGCTATTAGAGTTTTGACCTTTCGATAGAGACAGATTACACACATTTCAGGTGTCTCCAATTTAGATTCATTCTTTATGCTTTGAAAATAGAAGGACGTTTTCCTAACAAGCTCCTCTAACTGTATTTAGTTGAAATCAAAGAGTGGATTACCGTCCGTTCTTTCAACTGGTCAAAATGGCTCAGGGAAAAGAGACTAAAGGGACAGCTGTCCCACAGAAGACTGACCAGCTGTCAGGAACCCACAGCGAAGCCAAAAGAGAGATAGAGACACCTATCTTGGGGAAGTACTGAGGCGAGAACTCGGAGAAATATATCAATTCTAAGCTACAAGTAAGAAGCCTACTAAGTTTTTGAGAGAGAGATACTAACAGAGGAAGAGCCAACTTGGATTGTAGACAAAAGGTGACTACCTGGCAATTAAATTAGCCTTGGATCCTCCAGCATCTATACACAGGAAGTGGGCTGAGAAAACCACTCATTGGCAGGGAGGGCAGATTCTGCAATTCGCAGTTCGGCTGTGGCAAGGCAGGGAATGGAAAAATAAATGCCTCCAAAGGGAGCCTCACACTCTTGAGAACACTGGGTTAGGGAGTCAGAGTGATGAATCAAATGGGGGCCTAATCAAAGGATATTCCCTGCCCTCGTGGTAGACGGTGCTCCTGACATGTTCACAGTGAAATTTTAGAATTGCTATTACCAATAACAGCTCAGTGTCTCCTTGTCCTGTTTCTGAAAGGGATTATTCCAGTGGTAATCCTGTCCATTCCATCATCGCGTATTGGGTTTGTTTAGGACACGTGACTAGTCTTTTGAGTTTATCGGTCTTCGAATTAAGACATGCCGCGTCTAGCTCTTGGTCACAGACTATGGCTTATCGCTCCTTCAAGGAGAAATTACCACACTTTACCCACCAATCCTGAACTTTGATCTTGATCCTGCAATGAAACTGGGTTTTGTTGTGGTGGTTGTTGTGTGAGTTAACTTCCTGGAGATTGGGTGAGCATATCTTGTTCAAAGAAATGGGATAGAGTCCATTTTGGTGATAAGAAGGTTAGATGTGGTAGTAATTAGTGCTATTGACCAAATATTTCCATGTCCTTGCTTTCCAGATACATGAGTTGTATTTAGCTGCCCTTTTTGAGATGAGGCACAGCCACATAACTTGTTGTGGTCCACAAATATGATCGGAAGTGATGTCCAGCTCCTCCGGTGAGCTGTAAGAACCCACGCATGATTTCTCTCTTTTCTGCTACCACAGTGACCAGTGATATTAGAGACAGCGGTTGTCCTGTCAGCCTAGGGCCTAGAATAAGACACTGGAGACCAGGCACCCTGATAATCTGCAATGGACACGTGGCATGAACAAGAAACAAAGCTTTGTTGTTACAAGCCACTAAGGTTTTGAGGTTGTTTGCTACCTATCCCGATGAATATAATGTAGAATTTGGCAAGATATAAAGCTCTGAGAATTGAAGATATAAAACTCCAAGAATCAGCACTTTCTGAGAAAAAAGTTCAGGAAAGGACACATTGAAATTCTTAATAACCATGTTAAAATGTTACATGTTCTTTAAAGGACATCCAAAATTTGAGTTTATTGAAATTAAGTTACTTGCTTATTGACATACGTATGGAGACACTGCAAAGCTTCCTGCCATGGAAGATGAGATGAAAGAACAGCTCTTAGCCTACATGAAGGAAACTTCCAGATTAATTGTAAACTAGAAAGATAAAAATATTTACATTAAGATATAAAGTATATTTTTATTCAAATCACTTAGAGACTCACAGTAATTTATATGGGGCAGAATGAAAAACCCACAAAAATTGTGTTCTTTTAAGTTACACTGTTATTTTTCTAAGTGCAATGAAGCACTTGATCCGAAGGTAATCTAAGCCTCTGAAAACAGGGGTCATCCCACCCTGCACAGGGAGCCAGTGCCATCTAATGGATGAAATGAGTCCATGAGTAACAAGCTGCTGTTGTTTCTAAGAGGAGCAATGAGTGGTTTTTAAACCATTTAAAAAATGTTTTCATTAGCCATCAGGGAAATTCAAATCAAAACCACATTGAGATATCACCTTACACCAGTTAGAATGGCAAAAATTGACAAGGCAGGAAACAATAAATGTTGGAGAGGATGTGGAGAAACGGCATCCCTCTTACATTGTTAGTGGGAATGGAAGTTGGTACAGCCACTTTGGAAAACAGCATGGAGGTCCCTTAAAAAGTTAAAAATTGAGCTACCCTATGATCCAGCAATCGCACTACTGGGTATTTACCCCAAAGATACAGACGTAGTGAAGAGAAGGGCCATATGCACCCCAATGTTCATAGCAGCATTGTCCACAATAGCTAAATCGTGGAAAGAGCCGATATGCCCTTCAACAGATGACTGGATTAAGAAGATATGGTCCATATATACAATGGAATATTACTCAGCTATCAAAAAGATCGATTTCTCAACATTTGCTGCAACATGGACGGCACTGGAGGAGATAATGCTAAGTGAAATAAGTCAAGCAGAGAAAGACAATTATCATATGGTTTCACTCATCTATGGAACATAAAAAGTAGGAAGATTGGTAGGAGAAGAAAGGGAAGAAGAAAGGGGGGGTAAACAGAAGGGGGAATGAACCATGAGAGACTATGGACTCTGGGAAACAAACTGAGGGCTTCAGAGGGAGGGGAGTGAAGGACTGGGATAGGCTGGTGATGGGTATTAAGGAAAGCACATATTGCATGGTGCACTGGGTGTTATCGCAAGTAATGAATCATGGAACTTTACATCAAAAACTAGGGATGTACTGTATGGTGACTAACATAATAAAAAAATATTATTTAAAAAAATGTTTTCAGTTGTAGCCAGCACCAAGTGCTGCAGGCAGTGATGCCATATTTTCTGTTGGATAATCCCAGGAGACCCTACTCCATTCCTTCAGCTCTTCCCAGACTAGAAAGGTCACCCCCACAGAGCTGAGCTGTAGTCTAGGAGGAGTCATGAGCTCCTTTGTGTCTTGCTCTTCCTCTGGAGGGAGAGAGAAAACAATGAGACAACCTTACCTGGCGGTTGGAGTGACAGAGAGGACCGGGAGTGTTGTCACTTTCTTACTCTTTTTCTGTACTTAAATAAATCAATCTCTTTTTATTCTTTATAAGTAACTGGCTTTAAGTCTTCTCAATTTAGTTGATACACATGAGGAAGTTACAGAGAAATAGAATAGGCCATCTGTAATCCCTCTTGCGGACCTAGAAGTCATTTACATTAGACCCTTCAGTATCCTTAAAGTAAGTTTTGCTCTAATTCTATAGTTTTACAAAAGACATGCTTCTTTCTGATTTAGGGAGAGATATGATTGAAATAGATTCAGCTACTTAGATTCCAGAATGAATAATTGCTTCTCTCAGTATCATTAAGACCTCCTTGACCACTCATATATTTTTATACTTAGAACCTATATCCAAACATCATAGATCATAGTATTAACATATTAAATGCTTACATAAATGAGCTCTTTTGGTCAATCAGATACTTTATTTAGGCTCAAAGTAAATATTTGATCTTTCACCAAATGTAGCAGAGCAGGATACTGGGTACGATAAAGGTGTAAATTCATTCTCTTAAGCAACTAGCCAATTTCTTGTTGGCTATTCTGGGGATTGAACCCAGTGAGGTCAGACTTTTCTATTTAACTTTATTGGCTTATAAACCAGTGATTCAACTTTAACTGCATTTTAGAATCACTAGGGATGCTTTAACACAACAATAATAACAACAACCACCACTGCCAATATTCTGATCACAACCTCAGAAATGCTGATTGAATTTGTCTGGCGTAAATCCATACATTTTTATTATTTTAAAAAGCTCCCCTGAAGCATCACTGGATTGGACCAATGCGCAGGGGTCATGACCCGGAATAAAAGAGCTACAAGAAACAATACAAGGTTCAAACACCCAAAGCACTGAATTCCAGCCCAGTCATCTTTCTCTGAGAGTGCGCTGTAGAAACCTGCTTAAGGATTAGAATGCCATAGCAACCTTGGCAAGATAATGTGTGGCAAATAATCAGATAAAGTCATTATATTTACAAATTCTGATTTTGCTTCCCTATGATACACACACCTAAAACCTTGGAATTCAGGATATTACATGACGTGTTTAGGGCCATCTGCCGTTAATGAAAGAACTCTTGATTTTATGCAATTTATATATCCATAATTGATGTCATATATGCTCCACACATTAAATTATTCTACAGTCCTCTATCATTTCTCTACTGTGAACAGGGGATAAGAAATGACACATGTTATATAAATAAATATAGAAAACAACTCCAAATTCTACCATACTATAGTATTACCAAAATCCTGAAGCATTTCCTATGTCCATCTGAGTACATGGCACTCATTGATATACTAGGCTTCCGTGTATTCCCATTACGTTCCAGAACAAGAAGAGGACATCATCCCTGACCCAGAAGAGGTTGCTGTCCAGTGAGAGAGCCAGTTTGCCAAGCGTAGCTTTTCAACATAATGTATTCAGTGTATGCAGTCGGTAACCACATATTGTGTTCTTCCCATTTATGTCATTAGCACTGGTTACAAAATGGGATTCAAGAGGTAGTCCCTGTCCTTGTAGAGCTAATCATCTAACCAAATATAAGAAGTATCTATTATTAAATGAGACATTATTGGGAAAGAAATTTCCTGTCCGTCATCAACACCTGCAGTGGGGAGATAACTGTAAAGACGGAGCAAGAAGTCATGACTCAGCAGACTGGCTCCACAGGTGAGTTGAACAAGGAGTTTCTCTTCTGCTGCCGATGGACAAGCTTCAGGAAAACTATCAAACGGGTAAAAACTGTGTACTGGGCATAAGACTAGCTTCTTCAGCGGAGAAGACGGTGGGAATCTGTGGTCTCAAGAAACCATAATGAGGCTCACTGGATCAAGGGCAAATGATTCACCAGGCTTTGAGATCATAAAAACTCCTGGGGTGGTTGGTAAGACAGCTTGCATCCGAAGAGAACCTGGTTGAACCACAGAGCAGTATGTTGCACTATCATTTTTTATTAGTTACATCCTCCTATCAAACATGTAATTTCTAAAGAGCCATAGTCGTGACTCTTTTACCACAGCTCTGTTGTCATGGCAACAAATGCAAAAGACCCACTGAGGGTTCAGGGATCAGTCATTTGAAAAGGAGAGAAACTTGATATAAACTTCTCTATTTTCCTTTGCCCAAGCAGAATCACTGAGAAGCCCACTATATGGGATCCTATTCAACTCCGATTTCTCCCAAATTCTGGTGACTCACAGTTATTTTCAGACTTTAGATCATCTGTCAAAGTAGATGTTCAGATCTTCTGCCAAAGCAGAAATTTTTCATGTGGCTCTCGTGAAATATAGGCACTTTTAAATTTTACTTTTTGTGGTACACAGTTCTGTGGGTTTGGACAAATGCATGGAGTGATGTATCCACCGCCATCATCATGACACAGAATAGTTCCATCACCCCCAAATTCCCTCATGCTGCCCCTTTAGAAACAACCCCTCCCCCAGGTTTCAGCTTCTGGGAACCACTCATCTGATCTCTTGTTTCCATAATTCTGCCTTTTTCTATAATTCATATGCAACTTCTTTCACTTAGCAAAATAGATTTGAGAGTCCTCTGTGTCATTAACAGAATCAAGAGTTTATTCCTCTTTCTTGCCAAGAGTACCATGGAGTATGTACCACAGTTTGTCCAACTACTGGTTGAAGGAAATTTGGGTGGTTTCTAGTTTTTTTGGTGAAATAAAGAAGTAAAGCTATTATAAATAAACATTTGCATGCAGGATTTATAAGAATATAAGTTTTTATGGCTGTAAGATAAATACCTAGGAGTGGAATTTGCTAGGTCTTATGGTGAGTCTATGTGTCACTTTGTACAAAAAAGTCCATGTTTTCCAGCATGCCTGCTCTATTCTGCATTCTCAGAACAATCTCTGAGAGTTACACAGTCAGGCTACATTCTTGTCTTACACAAGTAGGATGGTATGCAGAGAGCATAAAAGTCCCAAACAGGTTTAGGGAAAGGGCCAACTAACAAAAGTTGTGGCACATCTTGTTATATTTCAGTTCTCCTAGGGAGTCAAGCATCCCTGATGTGGTGTGGGGAAAACCACAGAGATTTTCCAAGTCCCAAGGGGTCTGTGTAAGTGTTGAATGGATACAAGAGTACAGAATTATGGACTACCAATAACTGAAGCCATGTCAGGGTGAGGGCATGAACCTTGCCAATGCTAGACAGAGAAAGCCACGTGGAATGGAATGAACAGAGCCTAGAGTACAGCATGTCAGCCATTCCTCCATAGCAGCATAATATTTCTACCCCTAAGACCACCCCCAGAACAAATTAAAGCAGAAAGAAAATTTGTCCTAGCCTGAGCCCTGTCTCACAATACTTAACCAGAAGTCTCTATCTTTCATGGTCTTGGAGTTGGAGGTGAAAGGTCAGCAAAAAATGAAAAGAAAAATGATACAAAATTATTCTTCTCACATAAGAGAAAAACGAAGCCACAGAAATGTTCTTCACTTTGGAAATCAAGGAAGAAGTAGAGACCACATTTAACAAAGCTATAAAACAACCCTATATATTTGGCATTTTCACATTTGTGTGATCCTATTTCCTGGGGGCATTTAACTTTTCAATACAGTTATTGTAGCAAAAATCCGGAACTGTTGAATTATCATAATAAGTCACCTGTTCCAAGGAAATTTTAACTTATCACACAGCTACTGAATGCATTTGCTAAAATTATACAAAAATCAATCCATAGGATTTGAGAGGGGCTCAGTAACGTTGATTTTCAAAATTATCCATAAATCACTGAAATAGAGTGCACGTGCTAAAGTTAACATGTTGAATGAGGCTGTTGCACTTTTAATTATGCCACTTACTTCCTGAGATATGTGATCGGGGCAAAGGGAATTAACATAAACTATGAATCGTGTCATACCTCTAGCTCTTGACTTAGCCAAGGATAATTTGGATATGGCTTCACTCCTATTTCTATTTACCTTTAAATGATTTCACAAATGGGAATAAGGGAGCTGAGACTTGGAAATACTGTGTTTACTATCTGTGAAAGATTAACTGTGGCATGAAATATTCCCAAGGGACTGCAGTGGTAAAATGCTCCCAGACAGGACTGTAGGGTTGCCAAGAGAAAATCTGAAATCATGGGTCAGTTCCAAGTACAAGCTCCAAAGGCACGCGAGGTCCCTGTAGCCAAGATTATATGGTCTGCCTGCGGATACAAGACCAACCTCGGCAAATGTAACATTGATTGTTTTGATCCAAGTGTGTTGCTTGCTGTCTCAAAAATCCCTGAGTCTCACGTGAAAAGATGCTCGACATCACTCATCATCAGGGAAAGCAAATCAAAACTCTGATGAGACAGCACCTCACACATTTCAGAATAGCTAAAATTAACAACACGACGAACAACAGGTGCTGGCGAGGATGCAGAGAAAGGGCAACCCTCTTACACTGTTGGTGGGAATTCCAGAATGGTGCTGCAGCCATTCTGGAAACCAGTATGGAGCTTCCTCAAAAAGTTGAAAATAGAGCTTCCCTATGATCCAGCAATTGCGCTACTAGATATTTACCCAAAGGATACAAACACACTGATTTGAAGAGGTAGACGCACCCCAATGTTTATAGCAGCAATGTCCACAATAGCCAAACAATGGAAAGAGCCCAATTGTCCACTGACTGATGCAAGGATAAAGAAGATGTGGTATATTTAAGAAACAGAAGAGGTGAACATATGGGAAGGAGAAAAAGAAAAGAGGGAAAGGGACGCAAACCATAAAAGACTCCTAATGATGGAGAACAAACTGAGGGTTAATGGTGGGGGATGGGTGGCGGAGGGACTAGATGGGGGACGGGTATTAAGGAGGGCACCTGTTGTGCTGAACACTGGGTGTGGCAGGTAAGTGAAGAATCACTGAGTTCTAAAACCAATATTGCACTGTATGTTAACTAACTAGAATTCAAATAGAAATTTTTTAAAAAGAAATAAAAAAATTTTAAATTGGTAAATAAGAAAAAAATAATCCCTGAGTCTCTCATAAATATCTCATATATCTCTCTATATTGGTAAACACTGGGAGTAGTAGTCTCAAAAATAGCCTTTACTCCTGCTTTTATCTCAGACAGGGGGCCCTAAGCTCACGGCCCGTCCTAACGTGAAGGGCAAACTCACCATGGACCAAGAATAACTCAGGGCTGAAATTCTGCATAAAATTTCTTCCCCAGATAAGGCTATACCTCTTCTGTCTAGATTAATGTTACATTTTCTGATAAAGTCTGATCATTTTATCAGAAAGTGGTGTTCTTGGCACCTAGGAAATAAAATCATAGAACCACAGTACAATTGAAAAGGTTTCCATTTTGGGGGTGTTGTTGAATTATTTGAAATACCTTTCACTTAAGTAACAGATTCATAATCTTTACATCTTTCTTCTTTCCTCTTTCAACAGTTGCAGATCATACCTTTCTTGACGCTGCCATCTGCCAAATTCCTACCAAGGCTCCCAGGCCCAATCCAGACTCTCTGTTCCACATCATGCCTTTCACACAAGTTTTGCACATGGAAAAGCAGCACGGCAAACTAGAAAGAATCCGAGTTTTGAAACAGAATTATGAGTTTGAAACCTACCTAAAAGGCAAAACAAATAAACAAAAACACTTGTAAAGCTTGTTTTGTGGCATTAATAATCTTAACATGTACTGGGGGCCTATTACGTTCCAGGCACTGTTTAAAAAGAATGTAACATATGCAGAGTAATTGATGTAATTCTCATATGACCTGTGAGGAAGTACTGCTAGTATTTAGTAGAGAGATGCCGAAGTGAATACAGCAGGGAACTAGCCTGATTTGCCTTGCTCGTAAGGGACAGAGCTAGGATTTGATCCCAGGCAGCCTGGTTCTAGCATCCATGCTCTTAACCTCTTGGTTGTACTCTGTATTTTCACAGTTTGTGACCTGCGTTCTTTAGAAAACAATCAGCTAAAATAAGTTATACCAACGTGATTTTAAACTGGAAAACGGCTATCAAAGATTAGGTCTTATTATGACCTATTATCACATTCTCAACAAATGTTCACATTTGTTATTTTTTATTTGCATAGAGTTGAATCACAATGTTGCATTAGTGTCAGGTGTAGAGCTTAGTGATTCCATACGTTCATGTTATGCTCTGTTCACCACAAGTGTAGCTACCATCTGTGCCCATATGTCCTATCTTGCTATTACGATATCATTGACTATATTCCTTATGCTGTGCTTTTTATTCCCATGACTTATTCATTCCCTAGCTGGATGCCTGTATCTCTGACTCCCCTTCATGAATTTTGCCCAACCCTTAGCCTCATTCTCTCTGGCAACTCTCAGTTTATTCTCTGTATTTATAGGTCTGATTCTGCTTTTTTGTTTTACTCATTTAGTGTTTTGTTTTGTTTAGATTCCACATGTGAGTGAAATCACATGATATTTGCCTTTCTCAGTCTGGCTTATTTCACTTAGCATAATACGCTCTAGGTCCATCCATGTTGTCTCAAATGGCACAATCTCATCTTTTTTATGACAACATAATATTCCACTGTGATTATACACCACATCTTCCTTATCCATTCATCTACTGGGGACCCTTAGGTTGCTTCTTTATCTTGGCTATTGTAAATATGCTGCAGTAAATATAGGGGTGCATATATCTTTTGAAACTAGTGTTTTCAGTTTCTTTGGGTAAATAACCCAATAGTGGAATTACTGGATCATACGATATTTCTATTTTTACCTTTTTTAAGTAACCTCCATACAGTTTTCCATAGTGTCTGTACCAATTTACATCCCCACCAACAGTGTACAAGGGTTCCTTTTCCTTCACATCCTTGCCAACACATGTTGTTGCTTACCTTTTTTATTTTAGCCATACTGACAGGTAAGGTGATCTCTCATTGTGGTTTTGATTTGATTTCCCTGACAACGAGTGATGTTGAGCATCTTTTCATGTGTCTGCTGGCCATCTGTATGTCTTCTTTGGAACAATGTCTGTTCAGGTCCTCTGCCCATTTTTTAATTGGATTGTTTTTTTGGTGTTGAGTTGTCTACGTTCTTTATATGTTTTGAATAGTAACTCCTTATCAGACATATCATTTGCAAATATCTTCTCCCATTCAGTAGGTTGCTTTTTTGTTTTGTTGATGGTTTCCTTTGCTGTACAAAAACTATTTATTTTGATGTGGTCCCATAGGACTTTCATAAGGCAGTTCACCAGTGATTTAAACTTAGGCAGTTGTAGAACCCAGTTTGATTATTTGTTTTTATCAAAGTAAAAACAGCAAAAATATTCATGGCCTTTCAAGGAACTGTAGCCTAAGGTTCTGCTAGAATTTATTGACCAAAGCTAATATAATTATTTTATAATTAAAAACATGGCAAGGTTTGCAAATAGATATGCCAAAATTACTTTTTTTTTTTAAACATTGTATTTATTTGAGAGAGAGAGCGAGCGCACAAGCAGGGGCAGTGGAAGGCAGAAGGAGAAGCAGGCTCCCTGCGAGCAAGGAGCCCAATGCAGGACTTGATCCCAGGACCCTGGGATCATGACCTGAGCTGAAGGCAGACGCCTAACCAACGGAGCCACCCAAGCATCCCTCAAAATTACTTTTTCAAGAAAATTAAGTTATTTTTAACAGGACATTTCAGAATATTGAGTGGAAGTTGAGAGATGATAAGACTGTGAAATATCCAATGAGGTACAGAATTGAAGGCATATCCATGTTCTTTATAAATGGTTCACTAATTTGGGAGTATATGGATATGGCTTAATGGGATATCTATTATTCCTGTATATAGTATAAATAAAATCAGCGTAGCTGCTATCATCACTGTATCACGGAAGCTTCTTGCAAAATTGTTTCCCAGGTTGAAAGGACATTCCATGTGAGAGTGAAGATGAGAAAGATTTAATGTCCATCAACTACTATATTTGTAAGAAGGAAAACAATAATGGAGACCTAGAGATAAGACATCTCACATGAGACTGGAGGAACCAATTCCAATATCCTTATAAAGTTTTTGTTGAATTCGTACTCACGTTCCATACTGGAGAGTTTGGACGAGGAACGAGACGCAGGAGGAGATACCCTGGGTTGAACCTTGCAGGATAGGTACACTTTCGATGGAAAGAACCGGGTCCCATTCCAATGAAAGCAAACGAGGAAGGTGCTGAGTAGAGCACACACACTTGGGGGTTGGTATTTCTTTTCTTTTTTTTTTTTTTAAAGATTTTATTTATTTATTTGACAGAGATAGAAACAGCCAGTGAGAGAGGGAACACAAGCAGGGGGAGTGGGAGAGGAAGAAGCAGGCTCATAGCAGAGGAGCCCGATGTGGGGCTTCGATCCCATAACGCCAGGATCACGCCCTGAGCCGAAGGCAGACGCTTAACCGCTGTGCCACCCAGGCGCCCCATGGGGGGGGGTTGGTATTTCTGACCCTTGTTGTGGGCTGGCGGTTAAGGGTCTGACAAAGAGCCCATGAGGAAAAGCAAGGGACTGGTTGGTGAGAATAAACATTGAAAGCTGTGACCTAGATAGAGGACTAATGTCAAAGTCAGACATTCGAGGGGGGAAGGGGAAAAAAAACCCAAACCTTGACCATTAGGGGAGTTAAAGGACCAAGTGAGCTGAGGCAAAAGCCAGACAGAAAACTGCAGAATGCAAGGATATAGAGTAACGTGCTTCGGCAAAAGAGAGATGGTTTCTAATTAATCTAGGGCCTCAGTGGCTTTTCCCTGTTCCAGGCCCACATCTGAGGGCTGCACTGGAAATTTTTAAGAGTTAACTAGACCAGAGTCTTCAAATATTTGTTCTCAATCCCCTAGGTCAGATAATCACTGAGATAATACAAGAGATCCAACTGTCACATCAGACTCAAACGAACCAGAAATCTTGTCCAGTACGAAGCCTTACTAAGAATCTCGAGGACAGAGGTTAATTAAGAAGTACAAAGTAGGAAGAGGTATGGAATTACCCAGTGGATTCCCAGATTGCCTCGTGCTGGTTCAGGATGCTCTGGGACCTGCATTAACATATAAAATCTCTAAGTCATGTGTGATTCTACATTAATTACACACAGGGAGCTTATTCAATCGTGAAACATCTCCACTTTATACTCCAACAGTTACATAGTTTATGTGATATTTTCTAGAGCGCTAAACCCTCTAAATTCGTAAATTCCAGTTTATTTACTGTGAGCAAGCTGAATAGACCAATGACATTGTGCTAATAAGGCCCCTTTTTGGAGTCCTGTGCTACTAAGATCTCAGCTGTCTCTCAAGCTAGAAACTTAACTGCAGGCTCTTTTTCAACTTCTCTCTTCCCCATACATTTTGGCAATTTTACTTCCTAAATGGCTCTTAATTCTCTATTGTTTGGCACTGCTAGACCCTTATCCTTCCTTGGCTTATTGCAGTAACCTCTAAAACTAGGGTTCTGAGTGCAAGGCTTGCCCCTCCTCTAATGCATCCTTGAAACTGCTCTCAGAATAAGTGCCTCTATGTCGTGCATGATTCTACAGCAGCACTTTGATTCGAAAATATAATTTTAAGAAATACATTAACTTCTATTTTGGTCTGCCGCGCTGTCGCCTAAATTCTGGAGATAGTCTCTCTGGTAGTCATCTCTGTTGGTTAAATGAATGACATTTGTTGTGTTATTAAAAACATATTATATTATGTTTGGTAAAAGCTCAAAAAAATCAGCTTGGTAATATTCTTTTAAGGATTTCATGTTAAGCTAAATCTTTTAGCAGCAAGAAGGGGGTCTTTCTACAGAATGTCTGTAAGTTATGGAAGGCAATTTCATGTAATTCAAGGCTAATGCCAGACGCTTGTTTGAGAGAACATAGCCATGGGAGAAGTGACTAAGCGTTCTGTGGCTGATAATTTTGACTGGCCAGGAAATAAAAAATAAATCCAAGGTCAAGGAGGTAAGGGGTGACACAGATTAATGAATATTATCCTTTAATTTAAATGTCATAAATTTTTAACACTGTGCCAGAGAGGTATCCAAATAATCGAAAATTTTGCATACCTCAAAATAATAGAACAATTCTTATTAGGTTAGTTGCTATTAATGGGGCACTACTGAAAAACTCAGATTGTAGATTTCCAAAAAAGCTACAAAAAATATTTGCTGAATTCATAGATATTAGAAGAAAGCACTGTTCTAACTTGTTTATATAACCCACACAATAGGCACATTATATTGAAGCTGTATTATGATTTACTATGTTCTTGTATCCAAGTATTTATTAAGAAATAAAACCAGCACCTACAATTGTGAGTATAGGGGCAAAGGAACTTGAAGTGCACTTTTGAAAAGGAAACGTTTAATCTCTATTTGATAACCTTTATGTAATGATAGGCAATCATGCATAATGCAGAGGGAAGAAACAGATTTATGTTTCTAAGCCTGACAAATCCGATCACATTTGGAGCAAACCCTCCTGTCTAGAGCAGCAATTCTTACCAAGGGATACATTGCACTTAAATAATTAAACTGCCATTCCCTATATCTCACAAAGACACAGCCTATCAAAGTCTGTAGTATAATCAATTTTATGTTTCCTCCGAGGAAAACTTTCGATCTGTAATGTCTTATTTATTTGGTAGAAAAACAATTGAAAAGAATCTCTATCCCAATTCGTGTGTTTTTCTTTCTAAAATATAGAAGTTCTTACACATTTAACTTGAATGAATGCAACACAGCTTGGAAAACAGAAGGGTACAACGTTCTCTGTAGTAACGAAACATGACTAGTTGATGGTAACCCTGAATGATTAATAAAGATAAATCCAGTGTTATGGAACTTTATTTTTACTTAGTATATATTTTTAGGTCTCTGGTTCTATTTGGCATACTAAAAAATGAAATATGCAACACTAACATTAATTATGCGCCAAGCCTATACACAGTCAATGCTATAGGTCTCTTCCAGCTTCTTCTCTGTCTATTGGGGGAAAGTAAAGAAGAAATTACATATACACTATGTTAAATGTTTTCCCTCTTTATATTTTTCTCTAGATTCAACCCTATATTTCCCTCCACTTTTCCCAGCGTGTGAAAGTAAGTTTTCAGTTTTCAGCTTCTTCTGAAGTTACAGAATCATTTGATTTTTTCCTATATTGAAAAAATATCTTTTTATTTTTCCAGCTTGATTGTGATATAATTGACAAAACTGTAAGATATTCAAAGTGTACATCATGATGGCTTGATACGTGTATACATTGTAAAAGAAAAAAACTGACACGATTTTAAAAACTATTTAACAAAACTATTGTATTCTAACAAAAACCTGTAGCATGGGCATCTCAGCGAAGAGCTAAGAGAACTGCTTAAGTCAAGTGATTTGACCAACAGCTTCAAGTTTAGGTTGCATTATTTATCAGCAGCATGATGTTAAGCACATTATTTATTTAATTTTATAATAATATTTTTTTATTATATTATGTTAGTCACCATACAGTACATCCCTGGTTTTTGATGTAAAGCACATTATTTAAACTCTTTAAATCTTCATCCTCTCATTCATGAAATGGAGATAATAAATCACTTAAATCACAGCATTAATAGAGAACGAAATGGGACTGTGCAAGCTGATATACAGTAAGTGCTCAATTAATGTTAGCTGTTACCATCTCCAAAGTGGAGCTGAAAACCACTAATGATTATCGACAATATGGAGCTGCCTGACTCCACTTTATAAAATATGGCTGGGACGCTTCTGGAGAACTGTAGAAGATGTCACTGCAGCTGATCTTTAGAGACATTAAAAATGGTGTTGTAGAAAAAAAATGAATTAAATTATTGCATAGAAACATGGTAGACCCATGGTCCCTTCTCAATAAAAAGGCAAGGATCAAAAGGGAGATATGTCAGCCCCTGTCATTCCTGACTCTCTGCTCCAAAACACAGAAGACTTTATTCATGTGATCTGTTTGAAAAAGAGAAACATGCTGTGTAGGACTTTATTCTTTACAGGGACAGAATACTACCGTGTGATACTGAATATGATTTCAATTCAGCAAGTCTTTATTCAGTTAATCCCAACATGTAACTATCTGCCAAGTTACTGAATGCCCACAATGGAACTTCTTCCTTTACAAAAATAGTCTAACAGAGGGATTTTTGTCTTTCTGACTCACTGGTGTACTCTGAACATACCAAGAAAAGTAGCTGAAATTTGCAGATTTTCAATAATTTTGATCAAATTAATGAAAATAACAAATACGTGAATGAACTTGAACTTATTTATCTTCAGTGAACCAGCTTCCCTTTCATCATCTTAGATAGCGAAGGATAAAAGAGAATCGTAAGTTCTAAAAGAGAGGATACCACTTACAGTATTCCTCTCTTGTTATCTTCAGCAACAGATTTTTTTAAGTTGCTGTTCACACTTGTATTCAAGCTCATATTGAAGTCTCATAAATCCTTTCCAAGCCTTTCAATTTCATCAATAAGATAGTCAACATCTGCTTGTCTTGTGGCAGGGTTAGAAAAAACCATTCGAAAAAAATTTACTTTGTCCCCACATGGCTGGTAGCTTATCATGGCTGTGCCTTCCTCCACCATCTGTGCTTTAATCTTCGGAGCAATCTGCGTGTAAATGTAAATATTATTAAAAGGTAATTTTACAAGTATACGCTCTCCCACATTCGAGATGGCTACATAACTATCATTAGTTCGGAGTAAATAGCAGGCAATTTAAAACTATCAGGGATAATTTTTAAGAAGAGGTTTCGTACAGGAAAAAAGAAATACACCCAGCATGTTCTATATTCATACTCTCATTATTTCATGATTCACAATGACCAAATGCATAAAATAATATAAATGTGCTAGAATGCATTAAGGAAGGTTGTATGACATTTTGCTTATATTTATATGGCAATTCAAACAGAAGTATCTGAGAAAGAGATGAGAGGAAAGAGGAAATGGAAAAATAGCATATTTTGGTATTATAACTTTCATTATTTGAATTATTGTACTCCATCTTGAGTTTTTCTACAAGGTCACTGTTTTGCAGCAAAACACAGTTTCTTTGTAAATTTCACAGAACCAAATTCCGTCTGTGTAATGGTCCTGTATGGCTCTTCCAACGACAGCACACAGGTGAGACTGGATCACATTAGTACATTCTTGGGTTATTATTATAGGACAAAGTGGCGCTGACTCTTGGGAAAGCCGGAGGAGGGCATTCTAGAACTCTTCAACCCGCTCCTCTTCTCGAAGCTTCTGCTTCTGCACAGTTCACTTTTAAAATGCTGCAGATGCTATCCATGACTTAACTTCCCCATAAGTCTTATATAAAGAAGCCGATGCATATGTATTTATCTCCTTTGTAGTTGGACATTTCATGTAGTGTCCTTCCCTATTTAATATTTTAGTTAATCAAGAAGATCATAAAATAATAGATGTTATTACTGCCTGCAATATTTTAAGGAATTGTTTCATGGTCTTCCCCTTGCCTCCCATCCAGGAACATGTCCCTAAGAGGGACAGCTCTCTGGTAAATGAGCTGTATATCCCTCAGGGGCCAGCTTGCAAGTCTGTGTCAGTATGTGCCTCACTGCTCTCAATTGGTAGTAACTGCCCTCGTGGCAGACCACACTTACAGATTTAGAATAAACTATGAAAAGTTTCACTTAAAACTTGCCCTAAACCATAAAGTATTTAAACAAGTGGTAGTAGAAGAAGCAAGAAGCAAAACAAAACAATCTTTATTTTTGCTTGGGACTTACAAGCCCAGTGAAATTTTGATGATAGAAAAAGTTGAAGCTCTTCAACACTGATATCAGAGTCTGTGTTCAGCGTATGCTAGGGTACCTCACATTACCCAGCGTAAGTGGTTAGGAAGTTGGCATAATTCAAAGTAAAATGTGTATTTGTGATGCGTGCTTAAGATTGGTTAAAAACTTACAATAGGTCTATGTGATAAATTACGTATAACAGTGGTGATGCTTTTTATTTTAACATAGATCCTTAAGGTAAGGATGAAATATCCCCCTTGCTATGATATTCATTTGGATTTTTTTTCAGTATTATTGTTCATTGTCCTCTAATAAAATCTCACATTCTTGCTCAGACGATCTTTTGATAAGTATTTCAAATTTTGTAACACTTCTCCAACTACCTCTTCTATTGCTGTTAGGAATTGTGATTATTTATATTCTTGTCTTCTCTCCTACTAAGCTTTCTTAGCCAATTTAGGACTGGGATTCTGTCTAATTCATTTTATACCTCTAACTCTTATTGGAACACCTGCTATGCATTAGTTGATGAACGGATTAGGCAAAGAGTAGGAAACTCAGCATATTGCATATTAAGCACTCAGTAAATATTTTCTAATTATATAAATTATGACTGGATTAATTTGAAAAATGACTGACACGTTGAGACTGAGCTCATCTCTACAGAAGTATTAAATTAATGGCTTGGGACCACATGACCACCATGTATAAGCCAATCAAACTAACCAGACACATTATTTAAAAGGCAATATTAAAATTAAAAATAACACACACACACACACACATTTACCTTTTGGAGTTCTTGATCTCTTTCAAAACCTTTTGGGATACGTTTAAGTCTTGGTGGAAAATACCAGAAGCAGACATTGGTGAACTCAGGCTAAATCAAACATAAAAATTTTACAAGTATCCTTAAAACCTTACCTAATTCGTTAGGTATTTCAGAGGTATTTTAATGAATTTCATTGTTAATTAATTTTAAAATGGTTTTTTAAGGACCGAATATATGTCAAACATTAGAGACAACAGAAATCATCGCTGTCCTCACAGAGTGCCCAGTCTGGCACAGGCTCTTGCTGTCTTTCTTGAAAACCTCTCCTACCACAATTCTTGATGATTTCCCTATCTGTGCAGGTCATTCTTGATGTGCTGTGATCTATCAGTTCCCTCAAGGATCTTCAGCCACTCATTCCATGACCATTCCTCAAAATATTTAAAGCAATAATGCTAGTTCCAGTCTCATATTTGAGAAAGGTCATTTGGGTTGAAATATGGACAATGGATTAGAGGAGAGAACAAGTGAAGAGAGAAGAATATTAGATATTAGAATATTAGGCTATGATAGTAAGTCAGAGAGAATGAAGAGGACTTCGCTAAAGCAGTGGCTGTGGGTACAGATGGGAGGGTTACATTTCCAGAATCTTCAACAGATTTTTAACAGATAATTAACCTCTGCTAGCCTTTCAAGATGAATTCAAGTTTTCTGGTTTCAGTGACTGGATGTCTTTCACATAGATAAAAAATGTAAGAGACCTTCCCTTAAATTTAAGTTCATTTTGGAGGGGAAAATAAACGAACAGAGGATGTATAATTAAAAACAAAGAGACTTTTGGGGGCCTGGGTGACTCAGTTGGTTAAGCGTCTGACTCTTTGATTTCATCTGAGGTCTTGATCTCTGGGTTGTGAGATCCAGCCCAATGTGGGGCTCCACACCAGGTGTGGAGCCTGCTTAAGATTCTCTCTCTTCCTCTGCCCCTGCCCCTTCCCCTCCTCTCTCTCTCTCTAAAAAAAAAAAATAATAATAATAAATAAATATATAATATATATAAATATAAATAAATAAATAATAAAAAATAAATTAAAAAAACAGACTTCTTTACTTCTAGTTTCTACTTAAGATTCCAAGAGAGTCACAAAAATTAAGACAATAATGTAGTCAGAGGAAGACAATTTCGAAGACAGACAAAGCACATTTTTTTCCTAACAGCTGTTCTTAATAGCATGATTTCATGCCATTGGATGGTTGAGTGGGGCTTGGAGAGGAAAATGGACATAATGCTGGCAAAAATCTCAATTTTTTCATTAATATCTGCTTAGTGGCTTAATAATGATCTACCAAAGATTATCATAATTTGAAGTCCACTTTCTCCTATGATCTACTGTCCAGAAACCCAGCTACATATTATAACATATAAGAAAAAAGCTAGAAACAATTAAATTACTCCTATTCTGTGCCAGAGAAATAAAAAAAGCAATTATAACCAAATAGTTTTGCCTTAAAAATGAAAATATTGAATATAATCATCAAATAAAAGTCTCTTGGACCCTTGACTTATGAGACATAAAATTTAAATGAAACTGGTTTTAAAATCTAAATGATTTGCATTTAGATAAGATAAAATATTTGTGATAATTGTTAAGTTTACTTTTTAAATTACCTCGGGTAAGATTCAGGTAAGAATACTCAGCAAACAAAGTATAAATCCATTGGAAAAAAAAAAAAAAGACATCCTTACCTCTGCATCAAACACAAGCTTAAAGTTGTCTTTTTTCTTCAAAATCTTATAGAAGCATTTTGCAAGTTCCATATATCTGTTGATCTGTGCCTCAAAGCCACGGGTTCCCTATAATAAAAAAATAAAAAATAACAAAATTCGATTCAAAAGTAAGTTCCTTTAAATTACATTGAAAAAGTTCCTGAAATTGATTAAAATTATTTAAATGTACTTATTTAAATAAATAATGTGATCATTATCTTACTACTAGTAGGTATTCTCCATTATCACTTCATTTTATTTCCAGATCCTCATCCCACTTTGATCCCTACTGTCTGTGAACTTAAGGCCAATTACTTAGCCTTCCATACTTCAGTGCCTAAATCTACACATGTTAGCTAAGTATTCTGACTTGTATTTTCATCTGTCTTGTATGTCAAGCAAATTTTTAAAAATGACATGTGATGTTATGAGGAGTGGGAAATACTACAAATAAAGCCCTTGGCATACTTGCCGGCAGAATGTATTTAAAAATTAACAACTGTTGAGCTTCTGCTATATCACAGGCATATAGTCCAGTACTTTATACACTTGGTTTAATGTACTTTTAGAAGAAGCCTATAAGGTGGGCAACCGAGGCACAGAAGCATTGTCTAGTCTGTGTCTCCACCCACCTTCTTTCCCTTTTGGTGATTTCTGCTCATCTTGTGGTATTAAACGCTATACAGGGAGTGACTCTCCCACTAATGTTTTCATCTTAGACCTTCTCTCTGAATCTCAGACTTATATATTCAACTGCTTATTCAACTCTCCACTGAGATGACTAACGAACATCTCAAAATGACATGTCCAAGACTCAACTCCTGGGGCGCCTGGGTGGCAGAGCGGTTAAGCGTCTGCCTTCGGCTCAGGGCGTGATCCCGGCGTTAAGGGATCGAGCCCCACGTCAGGCTCCTCTGCTATGAGCCTGCTTCTTTCTCCCACTCCCCCTGCTTGTGTTCCCTCTCTCACTGGCTGTCTCTATCTCTGTCTAATAAATAAATAAAAAATCTTTAAAAAAAAAAAAAATAAATAAAATAAAANAAAAAATAAAAAAATCTTTAAAAAAAAAAAAAAAAGACTCAACTCCTGATCTTTCTACAGAAACTTATTTCTCCCACAGTCTTTCCATTGTCAATAATGTATCAATCTGATCCTCTGGTTGCTAAAGCCCAAAACGTTAAGGCTCTCATATCCTTGATCTTCTGCTTTTTCTCCTAGTTCACATCTAATATTTTGGTAAATTTCATTAGGTTCACTTTCAAAAATGTAATTAGAACCTAATATACCTTAACCAATCCACTCCCCCTCTGCTGGCCCAGTCACTCTCTCCCCCATTACTGAAATTGCTTCCTAACTGATCTCTTTGTGTCTGTCCATACACCTATAACCCAAGTTGCGGGTACGCACTCACAGTTACTCTAGGGTTCACAACCATATGAAGTGGTACTAGTGAATTCTCAACATCCTCTGTAATTAGGGCTGGCTTCCTGGGCATACGACCTGCGTGGTCACACAGGCTCTATACTCAGAAGGGTTTCATGCTTAATTCTCTGCCATTGTTGTCCTGAAATTCTTTAAAATTTTGCCTTGGACTCCTGTTTGTAAGTAAAGTAAGTAAAGTGTCCTTAATGAGACAATGGATCATGCATGTGAGCCAAGAAGATACAGGCAACATCCATGTCTTGCCACCCTATCCCCACACAGCATTTGCAATGCTCAATGAGCACAGAATTCCACTGGCCCTGTGATATGTGGGAGCTCCGTGACTCTCAACGCAAGTACAGGTGAACACAACTGAGCAAGTGTGGATGCTAAGAGCCCTAGGAGACCACACTTTATGCTCAAACTAGAATGTGTTCTCAACAGAATTTGTTTCTTTCACTCGTTATCCTTTTCAATGCCTTCAATGTCTTTCTCCACAGGAAGTATACATGTATATTTTGTGTAATATTTATAATATATATATTTATATATACATATATATAATATATGTAAAAAATTTAATTACATGAATATGTGGTTAGAACCAACAACTCTCACAATTTTGAACAAACATTCATTTGGAAAAGGCATTGTTAGTATTTGAAATGCTTTAGGATAGGAATGATTCAATATCAGTGGACTGATTTCTTGGATAACCACGTTATCACTTGATATTATGCCAGAAATTTTTCTTTGAGGGCAATCTGGTTCAGGGGAAGCTATAAATAGTTTAAAAGGGAAGGAGAAAAGCTTGCAGAAAAGTTAATAGAAATTTATTGATGAAGAATGTTCCTACTTTTGATTCTGAAGAAATGAGGCCAAGGATCATTGAAGTGACTACCATAGATTTTACTACTCTCCAGGAATTTTCCACATAGAACTTTAGGTGGCATTCATGCATACTGAACTGACATTTAAAAATATCAAGCTATGTGTCCATATTGCAAATGCATCTTTAAGCTCTGTGAAAAAAATCTACAAAGGTTGAATATTAAAGACAATGGCACTTCTAGTTTAAGCTTTATTGGCCCCTGTTAGCCCATGTTCTCCAAAAAGCAGACATCACAATGAGATTAAAGGTGACAGGATTTTAGTAGTGGAAGTAGCTGGGTGGAAGACAGCAGTAAGAGCTGGTTAGATTGCGAGAAGTATCAGACTGTGAAGAAGTCGGACCCTAAGTGAAGGGGAAAGGGAGGGCTCAGTGGGGTGGAACTCCCTAGGCTACCATGAAGTCTGAGGAAAATTCAGAAAGGCCACTGGGGAGGCCTCACACCAAGTCAGCTGTCAGAAGAGCCTTATGCCTCTTGGGAAGGGGAATGCCTTAGAATCCCTGACATGCTCAGTCACTGGCTGGGAGAAAACTTTGGGAAACAGCCCAGGGGCAAATGTAATTATGAATTTAAGAGAAGCAGATGGGGTTTTGGACAATTAAACTCCCTATAGCATTCTCATTGCCAAAACAGATTCATCTTATGAATCCAAAACCAGTCCAACCCATGTAGAAAAATTCATGTAAAAGGAAGATTTGGGGTTATATTTGCTTTTGCATATATAGTCAATGTTTGCAGCATCTTCTATTATTATATGATTTTCTCCTTATTTTTATAACCTATCACAGTATTTCATGTAATTGATTTTATTTATAAGAAATATGAATTTCATTAACAATGGCTCATCTTTCTACCATCAGTGAAGTATTCATTGTGTAATTAGGGCAAAGGAAGACAAAATAGAATTTTTCAAACTTGCAGGTCAACTCCTCCCTTTCAAACCTGCCACGGATATTTCCTGAACTTGATTTCCAGTGTGAGACATGTTTTTTTAATGGGAAAAGCATTTCCATTCCAGTGTATACTGAGTTTTTATGTAATTATCTATGCCCATTGAAAGGGTAATAACATCTTTCTTATCTCCCCAGGAGTGAAATGATTTCTTTCTGGGTTGGAATAGGATAGAGACTTCCTTTTCTCCACCGAAAGATGATTCTTTAGCATTCAGGAGTAAACATGAGCTCTCTCTCCTTCCCTCCCTCTCTCGCAGAGTGGATGTGCCAGCTCATGTACAAGGTTGCCCAACTGCAGGGTCCCTCTCCTGTGGAAGAAATCTCCTTTGCACACATAGGGTGATGTGACATGGAGTCGCCATGTTGCCTTGAGGGGGAACCAGGGTATGGGAAACTGACACTGAGATATTCTCTAAATAAATAGTTGATCTTCCTCTGATTCAGAAACCTTATGTTTACAGGAAGGATGAAGTACGTAAAAATAGATGCTAAATATTCATTGGTCACATCTGTTTTATAAAAGGCCAAACAAGGTGGCCCAAGTACACAATTCTTTGATGGTCTGGCTTAATCGAGGCCAAACATATTGTGTTTATCTGTACCTTTCGAACTTCAGGTCATAGGCCATTAGCGGGTAATAGAACCAGTTAAGCGGGTCATACCAGCTTTTCTTTCAAGGAGAAAGAGTAGAATAGAAAATATTAGAGAATTTCATATTAGAAGGTGTTTTCCTGAAACTTTTGTTTTAATTATGTGTGTGTGTATCTATTATTGGGCCACAACATAAAATGTATTTCTTATTGTGGATTGCATTAAAAAAGGTTAAATGCCAGTCCTTTATTGTATAAAAGAATGGATGAACTATATGATCCTTTTCACAATCCCCTATATATATAATTTCTTTTATCAATGTTTCTATACATATTGAGCACATGTGGGTTCAAGGATACCTGTAGTATCTAGGTGTATTTAAGGTAAGTCAAGGCATATGCCGTGGCTGACAGCTAAGCTTTGGCAGAACTAGCAACGTCTTACAGAATCCGGGAGGTCCATGAGAGTATTTACCTAAATAAAATCTATACAGAATGAGACTGAGGGATATCTGGATTATCAGTGTCTGAGAGATCTACACAAAATTTTGAGCTTTGTGTTTGCAAAAATTTGAACTTGGAATATTTTTTAAAGCAAGTTTAACCAAATTTCCTGGATATTTAAAAATCTTCAGGAAAAGAACTTAGGGAATGCCTATCTTCGAACAGCGAAAATTATCAGTGAAACTCCAAGATGAACTGATGGCTGATTGTCTTCCTGAGTAAGTGATATTCTTGTATCAGAGTGTTGACTGTATATCAGGTTGTTGCTGGGTGACTCTATGAAAAGTGATGTCTCTGGTTTTGTGGTAATAGATTTCTAACAACAACAACGAAACAGGCTTCAAATTATATAGAGGGGTCGGTAATACATTACAGATGGTGTCAGTACATGTCAACGCTTTCATCTGCACAGAACCCAATGTCCATCTTTCTATAGAGGACTGGGAATGGAGTGATAGAGACAGTTTCTCAAAGCTCACCAATTATTTAAGTTAAAACTTACGAATAAGGGGCAGGCGCAGGGTACAGAACATGTCCTGCTGTTGTCATATCTTTGGGGAGACCATCTGCTGACCTTGAGTCCAAGGTAGATTGCACGCCCATGTGATAAATAAGGGTACACATCTGAGAATCTACACTGACTTCAAGTCCAGTCTACTTGCCTATTAACAATTCCAGTGAGTAGGAGGGAAAAAAGTTTTTTAAAAAGTTGCAGACAAGTTTATATTCTTAACAGATTTTTATTTCTACAGTTTGGTAGAGTATATAGTAGCAGTGGAACATGCCAATTTTTTTCTACCTCAGCTGGAATTTAGACCTGAGAAGCCAAGCTTGTCATCGGTAATTAGAAATATTGTGGTTTTCTTGAGAGACATTTAGGAAAATAATGAGACTAAAACTTTGGAAAAGACACCCAAATAGAACTCTAAAAAAATGGAATAGTCTTTACTCTTTACCCAAATGAAGAGGACCTAATAAAAGGGATGACAAATTCCTACCTTTGCTTTCCACATTAACCAGAGCTTAAAGATATCAACATGTCGGCCACATTGAATAGTTTTATCCCCAGTGTCAAAGTTCACATTGTAGGGTTTATCTGGCTGGAAAAGATATCCAGCTTGCATCTGGTTACATGCTTCCAGAAGACCCTAAAGAAGGAATAATATATCTATATGCAGGTTATATACATTTCAATAAGAAACCACCATTATTTATTTCAATTAACTCAGCATTTCTACTTTACATGCACTTTTTTTTGGTTACCTTCATTTATTTTATTTTTTAAAATTTTATGAAGTTTTGTATTTTAATTCCCGTATAGTTAACATACAGCAGTATATTAGTTTTGGGTCTACAATCTAGTGATTCAGCAATTCTGTATGTTACTCAGTACATGAACTTTTAAAGAGAATTTTGTTGATCTTATATAAAAAATATGTTATTTCTCTAGGATTTTAGTATATCCAGTTGTTCTTTGAGTTTATCTGGAACAACAGATGGTGTAATTGGCTTCACACGATTTCTCTATTTTTCTTTAACTTTTCTCAAAGTCCTTGAAGTTTTGCTGCTCTTTTGAAATCACTTGCTACTACGTATTGAAGTTACTGAGAACTGAGGCCCTCGCTCACTTGAACTGAACCATCCCATGAATCAGCCGTTTGGGTGCCAGACAGCAAAGGGCTCTGAGAGTCACAGTAGGTAGAGAATAAGTAATCCGTTCATTTAATTTTGTGCTTCTCCCATAAAAGGTGTCGAAAGAATGGAGAAACGTTTGCTTTGGATGGTTAAGAAGTAATCACTAGAGAAAAGAAATGCTTCCCATCACCCAGTTAAAGAGAGGCTTTTCTCAAAGGGTGTGTGCAGAGAGAGCACAACCAAGGCTAAATCCACGTGCGCTGACGAGTACCATTGACATACGCACCAAGTGTAACTTTTGTACAAGAAGCAAATAACCATATATTTATTATGTGTTTATTATCAACTGGCCGCTTCACAAATGGCATCATTTGAGCGTCACAGAAGACTCACAGCGGAGGTATTACTGTTGTATCATTTCTGTAGACTGAGGAAACAGATTAATATATTAAGCAGTTTTCAAGGTCACGTAACCAAACAGTGATCAATCTGGGATCTGACAGAAGGGCGGTTTGTCTTGGAGTTTGTGGAAACCCAACTTCAAAGGAAAAATCTCACACTGCTTTTTTTTTAGGATAGATTTGTGGAGCTAGGCAAAGGAGCACAATGTGGTGGTAAGAACAGAAGAATTTAGGGGAAAAGGAATAGAAATGAGACCTTGAAAAGAGCACCTTATATATCTATCTATATGTTAGGGGTCCTCTTTATACATGTAAGTATTTTCTTTTTAGTTTACTTCAAACTCCCTTTTAATGTTATGTTGGACAAGAGCTGGAGACTATCTGAAATACTTTAAAACGATAGAGTCAGTATAGGCTTTATCTACTCTTCTCATGTGATGATTAAGCTCCCATTAGTCTTATTTGCCCCAATCTGTCACCTGCTGTGCCAGGGCCGTGGATTTGTGGCGAGCAAGGATGGAAAAGCTCTGCCCCCCTGACTTACAACCTGGACGGCTGGAGGTTGGGTAGGGCTGGACACTAAACAAAATATGGCATATGTGAATGTGAAATTGTACCCAGGATAAATGCTATGAAGGAGTTTCACAGTGTTGGAATATTCTGCTCTAAGGATCAAGGATTTCACTTAGTCTGAAGGTCTAGGAAGGCTTCTGGGTAAAAGTCATTTTCGACTTCAGTAGGAGCTAAACTAGAGAGATGCTAGGGGAGGGTGTGGGAGACAAAGTGGAGTCAGACTCCTGCCAAGGTCATAGGGGATGAGCTGCATGACTCCTTCTTGGAAGCAAAGGCAGGTCAAGGGATATCCAGGGCAGAAAGCAAAAGGAAGCACAAGATGAATGGGAGAGCCGACAAGGGTATGGGCTGTACCTCCCAGGCCCTGTAGGCCATGTCAGGGATTTAAATCCCCATCCTAAAAGTAATGAGAAGTCACTGAATGGGTTTCAATTTTTCATTATGAAAAAGCCATTCTGGATGAAAGAGACTGACATGATTAGCACTTCATTTCAAAAACACACGGCATTTCCTTTCCCTTAAACGATTAAAAAAAAGATATTTAAAATTAGCTTAATTGTATTTTATGTACAGTTATAGCAAAATATATATACTTATAGTGCCTATATGTGCCTTTTCAGCATCAGAAAATATATTCATTAAATATTGAATATACTTGGCTTTAACTGCTCATTAAGGCATGAGTCAAAATGGTCTAATGTGCAAACTTAGGCTTTCAGATGGTTTCATAGATAAGAATCAAATGTTCCTCTTAATTTAAGGCTATACCACAGCAGGCTTATTTTCCAGAGATGACCTTAAAAATAGTGAAAGCTTTAGTAGTTTGCGGATTCTGTTCTCCCTCCATTGACCATCTGTCTTTAGGAATAGACAAAAAAATAAGTATAAAACAGGAAAACAGAAGCTTAACTTCTTTGAGGAACACATGATATGCAATAACAGAAAAAAATGTACTATTTCAGCATACTCAGTATGGGTAAAGAAATCAGGGAAGACTGCAAAACATTCGTTTTTGAGTACTAAACATAAAGAAATCAGAAATCTGAACGTTGAGGACAGACTTGTTAGCAACAGGAAGAGGGAGCAAACTCAGAAACTTCTTGGAGAAAACAAATTTAGTCAAACTATAATATCCAGGTATTGGACACACTGGGGTGGACAGGAGGGAGTAGCCTATTAACCTGCAGGCTTCAAATACAAGGCCGCTGCCCTTTTATTGACGGGATATTGAAGGAATATGGCTGCCATGTGGCCAACTCAACAGTCTGAAGCAGAGCTAGAAGTTCCAGCCTGCGTTGCTGAGAATGGCCTAGGCTAAGAGAGGATAAAGACTCTTTCAGAAGAGGCAAAGTGGGCACTGAGTACTCAAGAGTGAGTTTCTTAAATTCCACATATGAGTGAGATCATATGGTATTTATCTTTCACTGACTTATTTTGCTTAAGCAAGATACCATCTAGCTCCACCCACGTTGTTGCAAATGACAAGATTTCATTCTTTTTTATGGCTGAGAGAGGGAGACAAACCAAGAAACGCGCTCTTAACTGTAGAGAACAAACTGACGGTTACCAGAGGGGCGGTGGGTTGAGGGGATGGGTGAAATAGGTGATGTGGATTGAGGAGGGCACTTGTGATGAGCGCCGGCTGCTGTAGGGAAGTGTGGCATCACTGTACTGTACACCTGAAACTAGTATTTCACTGTATGTTAGCCACGCTGGAATTTAAATACTATTTAAAAATAAATTTTTAAAAAAAGAGTGAGGAGTTCCAGTTAAGGCAGTTTGTAATAAGAACACAGACACTTTATTTTTACATCCAAACTCTTTGGATTGCTGATGAGTAAGAGAAAAAACAAAGCTATAAATGATACTACATAAAACGCATTTGCATTTATGGTAACGACATGGAGATAAGAATTCCTAGGTTGAACTTCATCACTGTATCCCTCCTTGGAGGAGATCATGGGCTTATTTCCTTGTGTAGTGCTGCATTTACTATTGATGAAGACAAAATACACAAACGTAGAAGCAGATAATAATTTCATATAAACCATACATTTGTGCTTTCTATGCTTAAAATATATTGCAGTCACTCATAGTTATCTATGTTGAAATGAGCAACATTTTTGGCCCTCCACTCTGAATATAACAAATGGGCCAGTGGGCCAAATCTGATCCCTGAGAGACATTTTGTTTTTTCGTGGTGTTCTTTAAGAAGTGGGACATGAATGATGAGGTTTTCTATAGACCTCTCACTGCCCATTGCATCATCCCAGATCTTATCCACACACGTCGTTACCACCTGTGCTTACAGTCATTTGGTTCTGTGACACCTCAATGACCTAGTGCTGCTACTTAAAGATCAAGGGGGAAAAATCAGTTTAGGAGGGCAAATTGTGCTGTACTGTGCTAATTCAATGAGGCCATCAATATTTTGGTTTTAAACATTCACAACGAAGCTAGTCTTTACCAAGACATCCATCATAGCACTACTTAAAAATAGAAATCATTTACTTTTTCCCGGATCAGGATGGCAGAGCACTGAAGGGGGACACCCATGAGTTTATGTGGATTCCAGGTCACAGAGTTCGCCCTGAGTGGTAAAACAGCTCCAGTTAGTGTTCAGGGTCTAATGCAAGAGAAGAGAAGCCGAAATAGATTGTTTTGCTCTCACCAGTAACCGCGCACGTCTCACCACTCAATGCCACTGAGTTTATGGGCGTGGTTTCTGGACAGCAGCAATCAACCTCCCCAGGCTGCCTACGGGCACAGATGTGTGTGCTTCTGTTAATGCTTTCTTTTTACATAGCATTGGCGACTTTTTCCCATGTTAAATTTATTTCAAAAGTTGATGAAGCTTTAATTGCGATGTTAGATAATTATAAACTTGGCTATCATTATACTACTTGTAAGAACAATGCATTTTAAAATTTCCTCCTACGAATTCTCATTGCCTATTCATGACACAGTAAAGTTTTTAGGTTTCTAATTAATTCAAACACCTTCTGTATAATTTCCAGAGACAGATAAAAAAGTTGGCATCAAATTTGGCAATACCACAGAAAAATTAACATCTCTACCATATTGTATAACTTTAAATTTGTCTAACTCTTACCAAAGCTGAAGAAAGTTTTGCCCAAAGTCATTGTATTAAATTAAAAGCATCAAAAACTGTGATTTCCTTTATAGGTACTAATTTTAAAATGTTAATAGAGTAATAAGTTAAATCTTCTTTTGATTTAAAATCATGTTTAAAGGGCATCTGGGTGGCTCAGTCGGTTAAGCACCCAACTCTTGATTTTGGCTCAGGTCATGATCTCAGGGTCCTGAGATTGAGTCCCACATCGGGCTCCATGTTCAGGGTGGAGTCAGCTTGAGATTCTCTTCCTCTCCCTCTGTCCCTGCCCTTGCTCACACAAGAGTGCTCTCTCTCTCAAATAAATAAAAATAAATAACTAAAATCAGGTTTAACTATTTCTTCAAACTGATTTTCTAAATTGTTGGTTGAAGAGAGGTTTTTTTAAAGCACTCGATACATCTGTAGCTCTTTCCAGGCTAAGATATTAAGTCTATTTTATTCATTATAAAAATTAGTTTCCAGGGGTGCCTGGGTAGCGTAGTCATTAAGCGTCTGCCTTTGGCTTAGGTTGTGATCCTGGCGTTCCGGGATCGAGTCCCACATTGGGCTCCTCTGCTGGGAGCCTGCTTCTTCCTCTCCCACTCCCCCTGCTTGTGTTCCCTCTCTCGCTGGGTGTCTCTCTATCACATAAATAATAAATAAATAAATAAATAAATAAATAAATAAATAAAATCTTTAAAGGAAGAGAGAAAGAAGGAAGGAAGGAAGGAAGGAAGGAAGGAAGGAAGGAAGGAAGGAGGAAAGGAAAGAAAGGGAAGAAAAAAGAAAAGAGGAAAAAAGCCTAATGGGAGTACGTATGGCTGTGTACCAGGAATACCCAAAATTATGTGTTAAAAAGCTTTTAAAAATAAGAATGTTGAGCAACTGGATGCTTACAAGAGTAAATCATGTTCCTATTTTAAAAAACTAACTGTTGTGAATAAATAATAGAATATCCCATTCATAATAATAAAAAAGATGTAAAGTATCTTGGGTGGGGGTGATTCTCAGGAAATGTACCCAGAATATATAAAGAAAATCAAACAACTTGTGATAAATTACTGAAAAATAAACTTATAAAACACATTTGCAAGATATTTTATATTCATTGACTTTATATTTCAGAATTTCTAAATACATAAAGATTCCCTTACCAGCCAATAACAAATAATAAACAACCAATAAAAAATGGGCAAAGAACATGAACAGACAAATCATGGTAATATAGAATTGGCAGGTGAGAATTTTCAATGATAAAAATACTGATAATATTCAGGGTTAGCACTGTAGATAAAAGCAACAATTAACTTAAAAATGTTTGAAAATAAAAAGTAAAAAATATTTATGAAATTGTAAATCTAGACATTCTTTGAATAAATTATTGTTTCTAGGAATTCATGAGAGATTTTCAAACACAGACTCTCAAATATTTTTATACCATTATATTCATTTAATCATTGTTCTTAAACACTAACATCTAGGGAGAAACCCTTAAGTGTCTTTTAAAATAAAATTTATGAAATTCTGTGACATTTATAAAATGGAAAACTCAGAAGTAATTAAAAAAGAATAAAGGCTGCCTGAATTCATGGGATAAGATTACTAAAACCTATTATAAAACCAAAAAAACTATTAAAGCAAGTTACAGAATACACACAGAATTGATGTGCGTAAAAATGATCCTCAGAATATATGTAATATTTGTCATATCATTTATTTCAGAAGCGTGGTATTCAAGGAAAATGGAAATATATTTTCCCCTTGTAGATTGCTAAAGCAGTTGAATTTTTCTACAAATATTATTCTATTTTCATGTGTAGTTATACTGCAAAGAATTCAATATATTTAAAATAGGGAATATATGTGACAGTCCCACTCATGTAAGACCATATTTAGTAAAGACATTTTAAGAATAGGATAGGATAACTTTGGCGCTTCTCTCATACTAATGGCAGTTAAAATCTATTGAAACTGGGAGAGTATTCTTGCTAAAAATTGGAATAAGACATAGGATTTTAATCTACAAAGCATAATGATAATAACGATTTTTGAGGATATGTTAGAAACATACCTTTCATCACATTTTACTTCAATTACATTGTCAGTTCCAATACCAAGTATTGCTGCAGCTTTTTTTTACTGAATAATGACCCTTGGGCAAAAATGAAAATCGGAAAGGCATTCATTTCTCTGCATTCCATGATCATTTACACTAGTGCATTTGGGGGCACAAACACAAAGCTCAGAATGGGCATACACACCCGTACGGGTCTCAAGGCATATTTCCAGACCTTCATCATGACATCTGTTCATATGAAGGAGGTTGTGACGCCTCTTTCAAGCATCACACAACTCTTCACATGCAGTGGGAGTTCGAATATTCTAGTTCTCCATACGCGCAGAAAGTCGTGTCACTTATAAATCTAGTAATAATATTCTCCAGTGATAAATTCCTAACATTCTCAGACAGTTGTAACTCCTGCATTACAGACACACACACACACACACACACACAGATATGCATATATACACACATATATATATACAGATATATATATATATATATATATACAGATATATATATATATATTTTTTAAGGCGTGAGGCTTGGAGAAATGCATTGATTTTTCTGATGCCTGCAATTCTTAATTTTGACGTTGACACCAACTTTGATTTCTTGCCTCCTACATAACTACTTCCTTGTATCATTCTGCCTGGTGTGAATAACATCAGTACGGTGGAGGTATTCGCGGCTCAAGATCTAAACTTGGACCTGGCTATTTTTAGTTGCCAGGAAAGCACTAGATACATGAAAGAAAAAAAAACGCAGAAATTTAAAACCTTAACTCTTCCTCATTTCAATGGAGAATGCACCAATTAAATAGGAAATGAATTTTTAATCTACATTATGGAAATTCAGCATATTTACTCATTCTATGCAAAAATTATATGGCAGATGATGAAAATGACATTTGTAAAGCAGCATCTTAAGTTTTACAGTAAATGACATTAATTATGCAGCAGTGGTCTCCAACTTGATAAAATGCCTGTATATAATACCATTTTGAGTTTGGTCAGAGAAGCATATCACAAACAAGGAAACATTTCAAAGAAAACCCTGTGTTTCCAGGCACTTTTTATGTGGAATTCTTGAACTGTGATGACTATTACATTTTAATATCACTAATGTTGCTGATGACCAGATTTATTAAAGGGATGAATTGATTTTTTTAAAAAGTAGGGTTGATGCTGTGCACAAGATTGGAACACTAAAACAAAAAGACATCAGTGGATACACTGTCAATATCAGACACATTTGGCTGAGGACCTAGTCTATAAAAATAAGCCTTTCTCTTTAACTGATTCCTTTGATCCTCACTGGGAAAATAAAACATCAATCACATTCTTCTATACCTTCAATGATAAAGAGAATCATTAAGTCTTTATAATTTTTATAGCTTGATTGTTTTTGGTAAAGATAGCACAATGCTTTATATTTATAATCACTTTTTTTGATAGTTTCTCATATTCTGAAATTAAATTTTAATCCTGAATTATCTGTATTGCCAATCTCTAGAGCTTATATTGACTGGAAAGTTGTTTTTTCTCTTTCCAATATCAATATGAAGACCCAGACACAGAGATTACTGAATCTATATATTGTTATAGTGAAGCTAATATTCTCTGACTTCCAATTACTTACAGTTGATCCCAGAAGGCTCTTAAAAGTTGGAAAAATCTAGACTTGATACTTACTTGTTCAGAAACAAATAACACGACGCACGGGAGTGCGGTCATGCCTTGTCTTTTTATCTCTGGATATTGCTTATAACGGGCTACTAATACACCATACAGCTTGGATATTCTTCCACCTATGCAAGAGAAATAGGAACGTTAACGTAATTTCAAACATCAGAAGTGTTTATTGAAATCATGACAATTTGAGAGCTTTCTTAAACTAAAACAGTTCCAAATCACCAACTTTTTCCTTTCCTTTCGTTTCCTTTCATTTCCTTTCGTTTCCTTTCGTTTCCTTTCGTTTCCTTTCGTTTCGTTTCCTTTCCTTTCCTTATTTAAAGATTTTATTTATTTATTTATTTATTAGAGACAGAGAGAGCACAATTGGGGGTGTGGAGGCAGAGGGAGAAGCAGGCTCCCCACTGAGCAAGGAGCCCGATGCGATACTCGATCCCAGGACCCTGAGACAAAGGCAGACACTTAACCGACTGAGCCACCCAGGCGTCCCACAACAACATTATTTTTAAAATGTCTTTCCTTGAAAGTGTTGAGAGAAATGTCAAACACCACAATTCATAACTTTGAGATTTATGGAAATTTTGTTTACAATTACAAATAACACAATAGCTCATGAACATTATCTCTTAAAAATAATAGCACTCATTGAAATATATTTTGAGTGCCTCCTAATATATATTTTATTTAGAGAAATGATTTCTTGCTTTTTCTTACCAGGTACAAATATTCCATCTGCTTCTGTTTCTCGCCAGTCAATAATTTCATACATTTTCTTAAGAAGAATTGTTTCCATGACAGTAAATACTGGAGCTATTTCATAGGTAAACCTATATTACATATATAGATTTCTACTGTGAATCATATAAAATGGAAAAGGATAAATAAAATCATGTGCTAAATAAGGTTATACACATTTTTTGGTATTCTATAAAAAACTGTAGAAGAAATAGTTAAAACTTACATGCTGTATATTCCCCCTTCCAGATTAAGAGTATATTAGTTCTACAAAGATCTACAAAGAAAGTATCATGGACTCCATTGTTTTGTGCAGTAACTGGGAATTTCTTTCCCACCAAAAGGAATTTTGAAAGCAACCCCTACCCCTCAGCGCATACACAATAATCTTACGGCCAGAAAATGCCATTTATATCTATATATGGCAAGTTAGAGAGAGGTCTAGAGCTACAGACAATATTGTGCAGAACATGAAACAGGTAGAAAAAGCCTTTTCTCAAAATCGATTGATAATGATTTTCTACCTAAAAATTGTACTTTGGACGAGCACACCGAAAAAAGGCTAAAAACTCCTGTATTTTCAGTAACCGCTCGAAGCAAGTAGACGGTGAAAGGCAAAAGCAGCATAGGATTCCTGAACAAGAATTCAGAAAGCGTGGCAATGGGACTCCCCTCTGAGTCACACTGTGAGATCAGAGTCCCTTCCACAAAACGAAGCAGCTAAGATGAAAAAGAAGTCTGTAAGTTTTGTCTATACATACCGTATACGGTACGCAATGAAGTACTTACTGTGCGCTCTGAAATCAAAGAGTTGGTTCAGTTATTTTCAAGAAATTCTTTTATTTGTCCTCAAAACCCTTTTAAAGACCGCTGTAAGCGTTGTTACATAGAGACAGCAGTACCGGACACCATTCACGTGCCACTCGAGATGCTCTCACATTGCTCTGTCTCGAAAGCCTCTGGAGATAATTCAGGCCCAGCCACTGCTGTGACCACTTTCACTCAGACACACTCACAACCCAGCAGAGATTCGCCTCCCACCTACAAGGCAGGCGCTAACCTCCAGCCTGGGGGGGGTCGCCTTTTGCATCCAGGCATGACAAGCCATGGAATCTTCTGGGAGTCCCAAGAATGCCCAACCATGGGGGAGTTAACATCCCAGTGCAGTCCTTTGGCCATTAGAGAGCTGGTGGCAAATCAGTTCTGTCCCCTTGTTCCCTGCAGATAAGACTGCCCTCTGAAGCAGCCGTTTACGGGAGGGCACTGCCTCCCAGACGATGGAGCGTTCTCTTCTGTTCATACTAGTGGTGTAAGCAGGTCTATCACCTCCCTCATGTTGCTCTCTGCCCTGTCCTGACTCCCTTCATCTGTCCTCAACCCTGTTCTTCAGGATGGCGTGGCCTAATAAAGTCGTCATGCATAAGCTCTTGCTAGGGGCCCCACACGGAGACCCAGTAATGAAACTCATTGCCTCTGAGAATTAAGACTCTAGTTCTAAGAGAAACAAAGGAAGCAAGCCTTATACACTGGTATTTCAACCGGCTCATTTCTGCCAGCACATGCTGTGCTAGCTTCCACATCTACCCACGNGTAATGAAACTCATTGCCTCTGAGAATTAAGACTCTAGTTCTAAGAGAAACAAAGGAAGCAAACCTTATACACTGGTATTTCAACCGGCTCATTTCTGCCAGCACATGCTGTGCTAGCTTCCACATCTACCCACGTTACCTCTCCGATGCTATCTCCGTGCCATGGAGTAGGCATCATTATTTTCAGACAACAGAGACTCATTTAACTTCCCAGCACTGTACAGGGTAGAATTAGGACTGGAGTTTGGTTCTCCTTATTTCCACCTCGCATGTGATCTCAGAGTATGGTAAGAGATCTCCGTTCATTAAAAAGGAAGAAACTGAAGGTAAAGGAGACTCTCTGAAATCCCTTCTCTCTTCATGGCCCATGTGTTCTTTCTACTCTTCTCCTGTATTTGCTTCAACAGAGAATGATTAAGTCTAATAACCATGGGATTCTAAACAATGGAGTAAGATTTACAAATTAAGTCTTATGTAATCATTAATATAGCAAAGAAACATAGTCTCTCCAAAGATAAGGTGTTTTTAGTAACATATTACTCTGTGCATATTTCAAAGTTCATAATCAAGCAGTGAAAATTAAAAATAGCAGTAGCTTGTGTAAGCCATTGATGTTTGCACTTCATACCTATAAAATGCTGATTCCTACCATGAGCCATGCATCATTAAAACCCCAATGATCATTAAACAGTTAAAGTAAACCTTACTTTTTCCACATCGCAAAGCAGTCTCTCCTCATAAACATTTAGTTCTTGGTTTTAAAGTTTAAATTCCTGCCAGCTCTCTCTTTTGATTGCTAGTTAAATTATATTAACATTTGACACAGACCGTTCCTTTCAATTTCATACCCAATCATTTCCCTGTCCTTTTAACCTTGAAAAATATTGCCCTAAAATTAACTTGACTTCAAAACACGGCGGCAGCAGATCTAATTTGTATATGACCAACGGTTCTGCTGTGGCAAAGGTCAAATTTTTAAAGAGTCACATTGGAGTTGGATTTAGATTTCCTTTAGAAGTTTACTTTCTTCACCTTTGATCAGATTCAGGTTCTAATTTGTATTCAGGCAGCTTCCCATACACTCGTGTGTGTCTTGGGCTACGGGATGCTGTGGGCTCTCTGGGGTAGTGTTTAAGTGATTCCAACCCTAGAACTGGACTCACAGTCTGCACACTAGTAACCCGGACTGATCAACTGACCTCTACTCCTCACCAAGGAATTCAGATCCTGCCAGTTTTTGGAGACTGGCCAGAGGACTGGATGAACCTCAAACAACCTCACCCAGGGAACATGGAGCAGCTTCTCCGCATTTCTCACGGGGTACGGACTATTTGCTTTTGATACGGCAAGCATCATGTCCAGCAAAAACACACAATCTACACCTTCACTCTCGCTTTCGCATGTCTCTGAGGCTCACGTTCCTTGGCCCAGAAGGACTCTCACATGTTGGTATTGGCGGTGGCGGTCAACCATTCCCCGGCGAGTCCGACCACATCTAGGCCACTGGAGAGCTGGTTAAAAAACCGAGGGTGTCCTAGAAAACAGATAAAACTACAAATGAGCCAAAATAAAAACACGAGGCTAAAGAACAGTTCAATTTTCTAGCAGTTTCTCGGTGAACAGGTATTCAGGGATCACGCACACATAAACTAACTATTTCATCCAGTAAGCACTACTGAGAGCTCTCACAGGCAGGGCCAGTGCTCAACACGGGGGTCACGGTAGTTAACAAGCTGGACGGAGCCACTGCTGTGCAGATCTTACTGACCAGTGGAGGCAAAACACGAATGTGTTCAACTGCAATTGTGAAAAGCACCACAAAGGAAAAGATCGGGATGTTATAAGACCATTCCTGGGGGGCCTAAGGCGGTCAGGGGAGCAGGAGAGACAAGCTTTAGAGAAGGCTTCTTGGAGGAAGTGATCTTTCAGGTAAGATCTAAAGTTAGCTTCCAGACAGAGGGTGGAGGAGACGTATCATGGGTAGGAGGAACAGCTTGGGAGAAGTCACTGAGCTGAGAAAGAGCTCATAAGCTTGGGGGGAGGAACCCATCCTGGGTGGAAAGTAGAAAGACCCAGGCCGGAATGCATGAAACCACCTCAGTAAGTGAGGAAGGGACCACCTAAACCAAATTAAATCATTTTTTCTCAAAACCGCTTCCACGTTTTTTGGACTGATATTTTGGACTGATGTTCACAATGATTTTTTGAAGTTTTATATTAATAAAGAATCACCAAGCATTAGTTGCCACACTGAACATTCTATATCCAACTCATTTTAAATTAATTGCCTCCTTAGCAGCTTGACACTTGTTTGACAACATAGCTCAAGGATGGCTTGCCTCACAGCTCTCTGCAAACCTTTTCCCTCCAGTCACTCTCCCACCGGCAGCACCCCTCCCACAGCACCTGCATGGTTTTTAATGCGTAGGTGCTCAGTAAATGTTCATTAAATTGGAAGGAACGGAATGCCTGGAAGTTGTGGCTGCGTTACAGAGTGTTTCTTTCTATTATTTACTTTTCGCTTGCTCAGCATCTTTGCTTTTTCCCTCCGTGCTTGATACTGGGAAATAAACGCAGGGAATGGGCCCCTAGAGACTCACCTACACTTGCGATGCCTAAGAAGGGAAGGAAAAAGAACTTGATTTACATCTGTCAGAGTGCTTCCCAACTGCCCTGCTGTTTTTCAGGGCAATTTTTTCTCTATTTTTATTTCTAACTAAAATTTATTTCCACTTCACATTTACTTTATATGGATGACCTTAGTCTTAAAACATGCCTTTTATTTCAGAATCCTATGAGGCTTTCTTTTTGCCTTATTCAATAATATTTTTCTAGTTGTAAATATACTATATGTTATATGAGTGCATAGAATAGAAAACGATACATACAGAACAGGAATTTTTATGCGTATATGTAGAGAAATTATCTACATAGCTATCCAAATACTCATAATAAATACATTTGGAAGGGATAACTTAAGAATGTATTTTTATAAATAGGTAGTTTTATATGTGTTGTGTACATCTGAACACTTTCACACAGAGTTTAAAATATAGTTAAATATAATTGAAATCGTATAGAGTATATTATTTTGTGGTATGTCTTTTTAGAAGGATTAAAATTCTGTGAGAAATTCCCCATGACTTTCCTGGGACTTTAAATGGTAACATTGCATAGTATCCTCTCAAAGGATATCCAGTTTATATAAATGTCAAAATGAGTATACTTTTTTTGGTTTTTATTATTAAAATTGATGTAGAAATGAGCATTCTTAAATATAAGTCATTTTTGTTTGTTGGCATGGTTGATCAGTTTGGTTTGAAGAGTAAATATTTGTGATGCGTAAAATTTCTGGGATGTCAAAAATACATTATTTTAAGTGTGCCTCTTTCCAAAGATTATGTTGTTTCCATACATTATTTAGTATACATTTAAGATTTTAGAGAAAAGGGTCCATAGAGCCTATTCAAACAGTATTAGCTCCTGAAAGTATCATTGCTTTTAGTGGTTAAGAATAAAGTTACAATAAAATTAATCAGAAAACACAATTTCTAAAATATGGGAGGTATATATACATAATTATACATATATATTTTTCTCTATATTTTATTAGATATATATATTATTAAATATATACATATATTATCTATATATTTTATTGATGTAAAAGGATAATCAATTGAGCATCAATAACGAATATGACCAAATGAAATAGGTAAGTGAAAATAAGTTAAAATGGTACATTTAGTTGCCATTGGGATATAACTTCCCAAACAAAACTATTTTTACTTTTCTTTGTTAATAAACAATTCATATATGATAACACCAATCTGAAAATAAACTAAGACAAATAGTTTAAATAAAAATGAGTAAAACTGGACCAGTTTCAACATACACATAAACTTAAGACTACTCATTACATCTCCAGTTCAAGCGCATCAATTTGAAAATCACCTGTTTTAACACCATATTTTAAGGTATCTGTACAGTCAAAAAATAATTGCTCCGAAGATTCAGGGTGGTCAGACAGTTCTAAGTCTAACCCATCCAAACCTTCAAGAAGTTGATGAGGATGATGAAAGTCCAGTATTTTACTCTTAACATCAAAAGTTTTTTTGATGTAATCCAGAAGAATATTTACTACTTGTAGCAAAAAATATTTTGTTAAATCTTTACTATCCTTGGATGGCAACAAATCTAGAGGAAAAAAAACAGATAAACAGCCAGATCAGTAACTAGAGTACCAAAGAAAATCACCATGGGGATAGAGTTTTGATCATTGGAAATTAAAGATATTAAAAGGCCATGTCAAACAACAAGTAGCATGTGTCCAAATCTTACTTATAATCTTCATTCAAAGTCCCACTGGATAACAATTTTCACACACACACACACACACACACACGCACACACACACATACACAAAGCCATTTTAGATTAACGCCATTGGAGTAACTGAACCTTCAAGATGCCCCAGGTAGACCTTATTATATTGTCTTGTCAAAAAATGAGCTGGTAGTTGAACGTTTAAAAGTAAATTAAAGCATCAAGGGTCGCCTGGCTGTCTCAGTTGGTTAAGCGGCTGATTCTTGATTTCAGCTCAGGTCATGATCTCAGGGTTGTGAGATCCAGCCCTGAGTCAGGCTCCGGGCTGGGCATGGAGCCTGCATGAGATTCTCTCTCCCTCTCCCTCTGTCCCTCCCTGCATGAGCGCTCTCTCCCTCTCTCTCTCTCAAAAACAAAAACAAAAAAACAAAAAACAGTTAAACATCAGATCTTTAGGAAATTACAATTGCTTCAGTAAGTAAGTAGATGACAAAAAAGAATGAAAGAATGAGACAAATAACATGTCACTGACATCCATACCTGAAGCATAAGCTTTTGAAAAATTAGTCGTTACATTCTCAGTCTGAGCCTCTTTTGTCACATTTTTCTCAGTTGATTGAAAAGTATGACCAGAACTTTTTCTCATCTCTTCCTTATCTAAGTTAAAAAAGGAAATATTTTGTGATTATTTAAGCATGCTGATAATATGCATTTAGCGCTTTTATCTGTAAATAGATGCTTTCAAGAAATTCATAATCATTGAAATTCTGATTTACATCCACAGGTGATCTCTGGTGGGTAGGTATAAACTGGAGCGAAGCATTACTACTACTGAAATTATGTAAGGCTCTTTTATAACCAGATAGAGAACAAATGATACAATTTGTGGTTGTTAGTTTCATATTAGTTTAGTGTACAGGATTAAGAATTTAGTAATTAAGACCTTTCATGTTTAATTATAAATAACAATGCCTACTTCATAATAAGATCCCATCATTAACATTTAACAATGCGTAATAATGTCCACTATATATTAAGAGCTCTAAGTGCCTTGCACACATTTTAATCCTCACAATAAGCCTACAACGTAATCCCATTTTCCCCCGTATGCGGATAAAGAAACAAACTTAAAGAAGTTAAGTAATAGTAATTATCCTAAATCTAAATAATTCTAAAATCTCACATGTATTGTTCTATTCAATCCTCATAACACAGGGTTATGATATAGATGCTATTATAATTAACAAAAATAGCTTATGTGGTAGAACTAGGATTTATAGACAGATGTTTGAATCCAAAGACCATTAAGCTATCCTTTAAAAATTAGTACGTCCTGAGGTCCTCTTCAATAAAAATATTAAACCAAACAACCAATCCAGCAAACAAGTCATTCTTAAGTATCTTTTAATGTTCTGGGCAATGTGGGGGGGAAAAGGAAGTATAAACTATAATTCATAATATCAAGGTGTCTGCCTATAGTTAGACAGAAAATATGAAGTAATCAGAAAATAATTTCTAGCTAAATTTTGTAGTTTTGATTTTATAAGCTTAGTGGTATTAAATGCTTCCAGTTTTAATAGATTTTTCTTAAAATAAAATAAACCAATCCCTATATATTTCAGGTTGCATTTTTTTTCAGACTGTAACAAAATCAATTTGGTTTAGTTTTGATACAGTGTTTAAGCAGTTTAAAGTCTTTATGTATGACAGATAAAAATGTTCTATTAGAGCTTTCTCCATAAAGAATAAAAACCTGATATATGAAAAAACTGCAAGACAGAAATTACAGAAATAGGAGATGATTTGTAAAGCATGCAGTGTACTTAAAAACAAATTTCCATATTACATAATGACCCTGTAGACAGACATATATTAGGTTAATTCTTTGTAAAATTTTTTTCTAGAGGAAAATTGCTTTTTAAAGTTTCACCGCTCTACAGAATGAATAATAATAACATAAATAAATTCTAAAGTAACTAAAGTTTTAGAAGCATAACTCCTTTTAAATAATTAGTGGAGGGACGCCTGGGTGGCTCAGTCACGTAAGCATCTGCCTTCGGCTCAGATCATGATCCCAGGGTCCTGGAATCGAGTCCCACATCGGGCTCATTGCTGGGCGGGGAGCCTGCTTCTCCCTCTGCCTGCTGCTCCCCCCGCTTGTGCTCTCTCTTGCTTGCTCTCTGACAAATAAATAAAATCTTATAAAAAAATAAATAGTGGAAACAATTACAAGAAAAAGTGAAATTTTAAAAAATCTATGTTTATAGAGAATATGTTTATGTTTATAGAGAATGTTTATAATGTTTATAAAGAAATGTTTATAAAGAAATGATATAAAAACCAAGAGTTGATATACTGGCATAAGAATTATCCTCCATTAATAGTTCAACTACACATTGAACCTACAACCTAAAACTATGTTAAATTTATATTTAATAACAAAATGACTGTTTTAAATATGTAAGTAAGACAAAGACTGCTAATACGTTTTTGTCAAAATATGTGATATATGATTAACATATGTGATTAATAATCATATAAAATAAGACTTGTTCGACAGTCTGCACTTTTTGACAAGTAACACTCAAAATCCCACTCTTTCAGTTAATAATAATTGCCACTGAATTCCCACTTCTCACAAAATTTCCACTTACTTGTCAGGCTATATCCACACTCCTTGACATCCATGTTCTGTGAAAAAATAGTATCTGCTTTCAAAGACTACCTGGGGCCAGAGCGTGCTTTTATGTGATGGAAAAGAACCTGAACATGAAAGGTGTGTAACTGCTGTAACTTATAACACAGACTCTCTTGAAGCCCTGTTTATTGATGGCACAGAAATCTGAAGCAATTTCATTATTTGTAAAAAGGGCAGGGAGACAATGCTTTTATCTGTTTAGAGAATTAAACAAAAGACGATTGCAATGTATTTGCGTTCAAACATTATGGCTTTTTAAAAGTATGATTTCATGTCAAAAAAAGAATGGGCTTCAACTTCCCTTTTGACAATTACAACTTTTATCAGCAGGGTGAAGCGTTAGGTACTTAACATTCTAGGATAGAAATGAAAAAATGCACAGGCATGTTAATGATACAGTTCACACACTTGCAACACAGGTATTACTTTTTGCCTTTGGATTGAAAACCTTAACATTTTAGGTTTTAAGATTTTATTTATTTATTTGAGAGAGAGAAAGAGAGTGCACAAGCAGGGGAGACAGGCAGAGGGAAAGGGAGAAGCAGGCGCCCTACCAAGCAGGGAGCCCGATGCGAGAGTCGATCCCAGGACCCCGAGATCACGACCTGAGCGGAAGGCAGCCACTTCACCGACTGAACCCCCAGATGCCTGAAAACCTTAACATTTTAAATAATCCAAAAATACATAATGGTCATCACTTCTGAGCCCCATTTCCAAGTACACATTTTCTCCAGAATTAATCAAATGTCCACTTATCCCTTGAGATTTACAACTATTGAATAACGTGCTGATCAACATTATTTTTCTTTATTAAGCAAGTTTGAGCGTGTTAATGAAAGAGTAGGAAAACACTGATGATTCACATAAGAAAATCACCTGGAATACATTATCCTCTATCCTAGGCATTCGTGTGCTATTTATAAAATGATTAAGTAACTCTTAATATATTCTAATAGTAATGGAAAAAACATTGTGGTTTATCAAAAGCCATTTACAACTTCCAACCCAATTTGACACAGTTACTGCAACTTTTTCCTCATTAAGGAGTCCACTCAGAGCCTGTAACAAACAAAAGTATATATATTTGATGATTTGAAAACCATTTCCCCCTTTCATTGCTTTCCAGTGGAATTGACTGATGATGGTAGAAGTGGACTAGATGTGGGAAAATAGAAAATAGAAAAAATAAACCCAAGGAGTCCCCAGCTGTCTTTCCATTTCTTTCATTGCTCTGCAGAGCTACTTTGCTCTAATAGTGTCGTGACATCCATTAAGGAAGATTGTCCCATTATCTTCATCCTGCAAAGATTAACCCTTCTCATGACTCCGAGTCTCGCCCTTGTCCCTGTCAATAAGCCCACCCACAATCGCCCACTGCTCGCACAGTGCGTCATCCCTCACATTCCAAGCTCATCCCGGAAGCTCCTCACCCGCCCCTTCCTTTCTCACACATAATAACCAGCAGCAATCAATATTCAAGACTCAAACAATCCCAATTCTGAGGAAATGGGTTTGAGCCATAAATTACTCTAGCTGTCACTCATTTTTTTCCCTTTCATGTCCTCACTGCTGGCAATCAGGCTTGTATTTGTAGACATGCTCAGCACAGAACCCTCCCCAGCCCAAGGGGAAATTAATGTGTTGTTTGTTTCACCTTATCCTAATTGTATACATTTGTAAACACACAGAAATGGAAATTAAAACCCACACTTTGTCTCTACAAAGAATGTGAAAGCTTTCTTATATTACACGACATTATATGGGACTACAAAGGGGAAAAAGAGGACAATACTCCCCTCTTATGATTGGCAGTAATATTAATATTAATGCCTATAGATTTCTTTCCCTGGATCCTTGCTGTATTTCATACAGTGTTAAATATTTTTCATATGTTGAATCTTCATAGAAGGTCTATGATTTTGGTATTGTCATTAGCTTGTTCTGTTTCATATGTCTCCTTACCTCAGTTCTGCCATCAATAAGGCTGGCATGGTACTAATACCTACTCAGGGCTTTGCAGTATCAAGAGATAATGCCTCTTAAGGTGCTCTGTGAACATTTAGCAGGAAACGAACATGGAAGGCCTCTCTAAAGAGGACAACATGTGAGCTAAAACACAGAGCATAAGTATCATTTAACCACATGTTGAAGGAAGAGAACATATTCAAGGAAGAATCAAACAAATGCACAAGATGTTGAGATGTCAATTGAGGAAATAAGAGAAAATCAGAGTAGAGGACAGCCCAGAAAACCAACAGGGAAATGTAATCCTGGGGAGCTGGGAAGAGCGTGGGAATGTGTTTGGTGCTTATCCTTAGAGGAAAAGAAAACCAGAGAAGGCCTTGAGGTGTGCAGTGACGTGACTGTGTTTTCCTTATGGTTGTAGAAACACTGGTGAAGGGATGGTGACTGAACATAGTAAGTATATTAGTAAAACTCTGAGCAAGAGCTGTTTATCATCTGTGAGATTAACAGATTATAGAACAGGAACATATGCCATCTGAGAAATTTTCCAAAGTGAATTCTAATTTAAATACATGAATTTGAGGGGTGCCTGGTGGCTTAGTTGGTTAAGGGTTTGCCTTCCGCTCAGGCCATGATCCTGGAGTCCTGGGTTTGAGCCCATGTTGAGCTCCCTGCTCTGTGGGAAGTCTGCTTCTCTCTCTCTCTCTCTGCCCCTCCCTCTGCTCCTTCTCTCACTCACTCTTTCTCAAATAAATAAATCTTTTAAAAAATGCATGGAATTGATGATGATGGCACTATATTATACAAATACATAAAATGATATAGAATTATAAGGGGGTAGAAAATTTCATTGACACTGAGAGAAATAATAATGATAATAATTTATAGGCATTGAGCCTTTAGTCTGAGACACGATCTGTCCTAAAACTTAATGAGAATTAACTCATTTAGTCCTTCCCAAACTCTATGAAGTAGTTTATTAGTTAAAACAGTACATGGCTACTTTAACAGAAACCAAAATAGTGACTTAAGCCAATTAGATTTATTGCTCTCCTACACAGAAGTCTAAACCAGTAAATGGCTCAGGGCTGTTGTATTATTCTGCCCATGAGGTCATCCAAAGACGAGGGTTCCTTCTATCTGGTGGCTCTCCAATCCACTAGACCAGTGCTCTCTTGAGAAATATATGTAAAGGACATATGTAATTTTTAATTTTTTATTAATCACATTTTAAAAAATAAAAAGAAACAGGTGAAATTAACTTTAAAAATTCATTCAATTTAACCCACTATATCCAAAATAATATAATTCAAACATGCATTGCATCTCAATTGGATGTTAAGTGGATGTTTAATTACATGTTAATTGGGAAATACTTGGTCCATATTTAGATTTCATAAAAGCTTCAGTTGAAAAAAATTGATAAAAAAATAGATTCATTTATGTGTGTTTCAAACATACTTAAAAGTTCTTTGAGGGGCCCCTGGGTGGCTCAGTCCTTTAAGCAGCTGCCTTCAGCTTGGGTCATGATCTCGGGGTCCTGGGAACGAGCCCTGCCTCCGGCTCCCTGCTCAGTGGGGGGCTCTGCTTCTCCCTCTCCCTCTGCTCCACCCCCCAGCTTGTGCTCTCTCTCTCTTTCAAGTAAATAAATAAAAATTTTTTAAAAAGTTATTTGATAACTAGAGTATAAATTTTTTAAATTTAAATTCATTAAAGCCAAATAAAATAAAAAATTCACTTCTTCAGTCACACTAACCACATTTTAAGTGCTGCACAGCCACAAGAGGCTGGTAACCACTGACTGGACAGCTCAGGTCAAAACTGGTGCTTTCACACACTTTTCACCCACAAAGCTAGCTTGTTAGCACTGTATCTGAATTCTAAACCAAGGAATGGGGGGAAAGGAAATAAGAGACATTAGACTATCGCCAGAGATGTGATCTAGAACTAGTGCACATCTTATTGGCAAGGACTTAGTCACATGACCAGAGAGCAGCCATGGCCACACAGAGCTGCTGGGAGGTTAGCATAGAAATGATAGTCTCCTGCTGGATGGACATCTTCCCTGCTAACACTTTGTATAGAAGGGAGGAAAGAGGTGAGCAGAGAAGAGGAGATTTACCATTACTAATACAAAGATGAGATGGATATTGGGAAGCATTAACAATCCAGGCCATGCGCAGATACTGCGGTACTAATTTTCATATAAGGAAAGGGAGGCACACAAACGTTATGCGCCTTGCCCACATTTGTGCATTTATTAGCTACTAAAGTTGAAAAAATTATATTTGGACCATGATATAAAAATTTTTTTGAATTTCAACATGTTAAACATGGAAGACTGTGAAAATTGTTACCTAATATTTTCTTCTTTCTTAACTTACCTATGTCGATACTCTAGAGACTTCAGATTGTATAAACTTTGAAGGTGAGGAAAAGTATAATTCAATTCCTTATACACTTTCACAGTGCTTAATATCATGTAATGTTTCACACATTTATATGATGTGTAGTCACACTGTAATATCCAAAGAAGGGTTACATCATTCCTTTCGCCTAGGTCATATTTATCAGCCTTTCTTTCCACATAATTTCTGATTATATGGGTTCAAAGAGAAAGACAAATTTAAAGATAAACAGCTAAATTTGTGGGACAGAAAGACATAACTCCATAAACACCCAGAGACATATTGATACGTGTTTACTTTGTAGGGTTTAACTTCATCTGTTTTCATAAGTCACTGATGTCTTCTGGGAAAATTTCTTTTCATCTCTGAGAAATTATTTTTGACAATACCATGAAGCATGATATTCTAAATACACAAAGTATAGAGAAAATCACTCATGCTTTTATCTGGTCTTTTACATTCATGTGATTCTTTCATCTTTCATTTCACCTTCATTTTCCCATAAGCACTTGTAAACTTATTGTTTATACATGCTGAAAGGAGAAAAGATCACAATCATATAATATATTGTTCTTTGTAGTTATTGCGGATAACTACAGGATATCTTTCTTTTATTAGCTTGATCTTTAAAGTTGAAAGAAAGAGTTTTGTTTTATTTTTGTAAATCACCATTTGCGTTATACAAATATATAATTCATTATACAGACATATAATTCTAACACAACATCCACAGTGTAGAAACCTAAAGAAAACTTAAGAGAGTTTGCCCAACAAAGTACAAGTAGCAACTGTCAGGGCAGAATTTTGACCCCAAAACTAGATCTTTGACCAAAAACTAGATCTTCCAACCTTAATCTCTTCATTTTGCTAAAACAACATAACATACTAACTATTCTTGCCCACCTAGTGACTTAGCAAATAGATCCTGTGATGTTATCAAAATTTGAAATTGTTTTCAGATAACGTATGTTTTTACTTGAACATAAAATATTAATAAGTAAAGCAATACTGATTCGTTGCTTTCAACATTACTTCTTTCACTTATCTGAGTTCGATGAGGCCTTCCTAAATGGCTGTCTACATTGAGGGAATTGAACTGCCAATCATATCTCCACATTCTATTTGTTGACACATGTAATTTATATTTTTTTCTCAAAAGTTCCACATTTTTTCCAAGCCTGAATTATTAAGAATGATTTTTTTAAAGATTTGCTTATTTATTTTAGAAAGAGAGAGAGAGAGTATGGGAGCAGGTGGAGGGGCAACGGGGGAGGGAGAGAAGAAGACTCCCTGCTGAGTACAGAGCCCAATGTGGGGCTCCATCCCATGAACCTGAGATCATGACCTGATCTGAAACCAACTGAGATAGCCACGTGCCCCAAAGAATGATTTTAGAATGTGGACTAATAGGGACAAATAATTCCAAGTTGAATCACACAGGTTTTAGTATAATCTGGCCTCAACCAGATCTATAACATCTATGTTAACTGACTCATAGCACCCTTGGAAAATCAACGCATACCTCCAGTTATCCCAGTTATGTAAACCATAAAACACCTAAATAGTACCTACCTCATTATGACTGTTGTTATTCAGAGACAACTTAATCCAGTAACTGAATGAAATATATATGGAACAACTGGCTATTAAACCAACTTTTTTGGTATTTTTAAGAACTAAGGGTTATTAGTGTTTATCAGGTTATATAACCTGGAATCAATCAGTCCCTTCCAGCCTGGAACAAAAAATTCACAATGTCCAGCATCCCATAAAAATTATAAAATATACAAAGAAGTAGAAAAAAAAATGTGACTTGCAACCAGGAAAAAAAAATCAGTAAATAGAAACAGAACCAGAAACAACAGAGATGTTGAAATTAACAGGTAAGGACTTCAAAAAAAATCTGCTACAAATATATTCAAGGATTTAACAAAGACATGCACATAATGAAAAGATAAATGAAAACGATAAGACTAAATTAAATAGAATTTCTAGGGGTGAAAAAAAAACAGCTGAAATGAAAAATTCACTAGCTTGGTCTAATAGAAGGTTAGAGGTTACAGGAAAAAAAAAAAGATAAGACTAATGAATTTGAAGAAAGGGCAATAAAAACTATCCAAACTGAAGCACAGGGATAAAAAATCCTGAAAAAATATGACCAGAATCTAGTGATATGTGCAGCAAAATAATGCATTTTAATAAATCCTTAGCTGGAGTTCCAGAAAGAGAGGAGATGCAGAAAAATATTTGAAGGAATAATGGTTAAAAAAATTTCCAAATTTGATCAACGTTATGAACACACAGATCCCAGAATGCTCTACAAATCCAAGGTGAATAAACAGAAAGAAAACCATACCAGAATACATATATCAAATTGCTGAAAGCAGTTATTTAAAAAAATTTACAGCAGTCAACAAAAGATTCATTATGTACAGGGGACTAATGTTAATAATGACCAGACTTCTCATAAGAAATACTGTCAGCAATGAAAAGACTTCTTTAGAGGAGCCTGGGTGGCTCAGTCAGGGTTCGACTCTTGGTTTCAGCTCAGGTCATGATCTCAGAGTTCTGAGATCAAGCCCTGCGTTGGTGGGCTCTGCACTCAGTGCGGAGTCTGCTTGAGATTCTCTCTCTCTCCCTCTGCCCCTCCCTCTACTTGTGTTATAAATAAATAAACAAATAAACAAATAAAAAAGACTTCTTTAAGGTACTGAAAGAAAACAAGCAGAAACTAACTAGACACTAACTAGAATTTTGTGTCACATTCTCCATCACAAACAAATGGGACTTTGTTGACAGTACTACAAGATACTTAATTAAGGATATTCTTCAGGGTAAAAAAAAAGATAAAAAGATTTTTCAAAAACTTGGCTCTACACAAGAATGAAGAGTGTTGAAAATGATAAATACGTGAGTAAAGGTATTTTTCTTATTTTAAGTTTTAAAAAAACAATTCATTGTTTAAAGCAAAAAATAGATATATGTGTATATATATACATACACACATATATATGTATATACATACACACACATATGTGCATGCACACACACACACATATATATATATTTAACTATTTTCCTCAGATGCAACAGAGAAAACCTGTAATATATGAATGTAAGGGCAAGGTGTACTTGTTGGATTTGACAGTATAAAGAATATTGGTTGTCCTTGCCAAACAAGTCTCAATGAAATATTAAGAACAGAAACCATTCTGGTGGGTTGACAAATGAATGGTGGTATAGTTTTTATTTTGGTCTTGGAAAGGAGGATTAGTTTTATAAAATAAAGATATTAATGGTAATATGTATGATAGTTAATACAATATATAACTATTATTTTAAAGTAAATTGATAAATATTTTTAACTTTACCAATTTTAATTTACAATATTTCTAATACAGCCAAAATTATTAGTTATACCCAGATAAAACAAATTCTTTGGGTTTTCTTTGAGATTTTCAATAATTTTTAAGCATAAAAAGGGATTCTGAGACCAAAAGTTTTAAAACTACCATGTTATAAAATGCTGCCTTTATAAGCATAGATGTTGTAGATACAAAATTATTCTTAAGTAGAAAATAAGATTCCAATGGTATTGTCTTATTGAAAAGAAAGCAATAAGTAAAATGCTTTTTCTTATGGTGCCTTATTATTCATTTTTAATGATCTATAGGTATGACAACTATGCCTAGTGTTTGCACTTGAATCTCAAATGATCATTACTGAATACAAAGAGGGAAAAAAATAACATCTGGATATCACAAAATAAACCAATAACACAAATTGGCTCATGAATATTTAATTTGCACATTAATTCACCTACTGAGAAGGAAGACTAGCAAAACAAATGAATAAACTCATAAATATTCCTTGAATTATTTATCTATTTGATCTTTTGTAGGTGTATTATGCAAAAATTTTGCTTCTTAAATGACATTTGAATAGTTGAAAAAAATGCTCTCTCATTATAATCACTGGACACTGCTATGCTAATAAAAGCAAAGATGAAAGAGATTTACACAATTGAATACCATTTGAAAATGAGATATTAGTTGGACTCTTGTTTACATATTAGAAAACTTTAAAACTGAAAGAGATGGTGATGGTTAACTAGGAAAGAGCAGAGCATAGTACATTATCTCTCGTCTCTTCCGTTTTTGGGGAGTGAGGTAAAGTTCTATCTACCCATTCACACTCATTCACTGAGCCTCCTGTGTGACCTGTATACACCAGATGATTGGGTCTCGTGTATCTGTCCAAAATATATTTATCCTTGAGAAAGTTACTCTCATAAATTAAAGGTTAAGCTCTGTGAAAACTGCTAACTCAAATTTGCATGCCTTCCTCAAATTTCCTTTATTATTTGAGTCCTATTTATTCCTATGTCCCTTATGTCCTTCTTAATACCTTAAGAGGAAGTAATTTTGTTTCCTCAGTATTAACATAGAGTATTTTAAGTTTTATTCTGTTTTTACCTTAAAGTGCTTATCAAATATCTTGGACTGTAATTATTTACATGCATTTTACGTCACTGACTACATTATCAGTTTCTTGAAGTAAACTAGCACTGTGTCTTATTCACCTTTGTGTCTTACTCAGCTCTGTCTGTATCGATCTGGTGCACAGCAAAGAACTTAGTAGATGGCTATTTCGTGTTAAAACAAATTAAACACCCTCAGCAAGGTCTATCAGCTTGGCTCAACTCGCCTGCTGTGAGGGCCAAAAAATAAATCTGACCCAGAGAAAGTCAAGTGGCAAGAGTACCATCTTCATATTTTGTATTATTATTGGAAAAGAATGAAAGAATACTTTCCTTCCTATTGCAAACAAAAAAAATATAAAATCTATGTTCTTAAATCTTGGGATAAATACTAAATACAGTCTTTTATTTTTTCCCTCTAAGTTATGTCAAAGCGCTAATTACTAAATACTAGGCTATATGGAGAGATGAAGTGTTAGACACGTGACCCAGAGCTCAGACACCTACGGCATGTGCAATCAAGGCGCACTTTGAGGAGTCAACTTTTAATCACAAATTTGTCTCATTCATCTTCTAAGTTGCCAACGATATCTCAGTAGCTTCCTAACTGAATTTCTTTTCTATGCTCTTGTTTTCTTCTCATCCTACAAACCACAGCCAAGTGAGTGTTACTTACATGCCTGCATTGACTTAGTCTAACGACCTATACTGATGCATCGCTCAGAGAAGAGAAATAATTTTCCCTCTACCCTTCTAGGTTTGTGGCTGAGACCCCCATAATAGAAGATAGATTAACAGGAGAAAAATGAAAAGAAGTTTAATAACACGCATACCTCCTTTATACAATGGGAGATATCCAGGAGAAACTGAGTCATTCCCCAAAATGGTCCAAGCACCTCTGGTTCAGTTTTTTGAGGGACTCTAGAGTTGTTAGAGTAAGCAATTAGGTTCTAACAAGATACTCTGAGGGTCAGCAATGAGGAAGTCATGGCCAGCTATTAGAAAATTCAAGGCCTATCCTGGCTGCATTCCACAAGATGGAACAAACCAGACAGGCCCAGGATGGCAGTGGCCATGACAGGAAACCCCTGACTAAATTAGGAAGAAAAAACCAGAAACTGTTTCCCTGCCCCAAATAATCAATATTCCACTCCCCACTAACAACTGTCAATAAAAGAAACCCAACCCCCGGGGCGTGCAGCTCGCTGACTCTGGAGCTCACCTGCTGTCATATTTCGAGAGTGTACTTTTCACTTTAATAAACATTCCCACTTCTGTTATTCATCAACTGTGCTGTATGTCTGTCCCTGAATTCCTTCTCATGACAAGATCAAGAACCTTCGGTGACTCCTTCAGTTCTGGCTGGCCAGGGTCCCAGTATCTCCCCCACTTCACCCAGCAAGAGTGGTCCTACTTTCTAGAACGCTTTTTTCTGTGAATTATTCCAATATTCTTAATATTCTTCCAACACCCCTTCATTCTTTTTATTTTTATTACTAAGCTAGTTCAAACAACATTGCTATGCTAAAGAATATATATTATCCTGAAGGTCTTTTTTCTAACAGCTATAAAGCTAAAAGAGGATAAAGTAAAATCTTTGTATTTGAAAGAAGCATTTTGTCACACGTATCTTCCTTTATCATGAATGTTACTCAATTTGGGTAATAAACAAAGATTAATACAAAATTGCAATACAAAATCTGAGAATCAAAATTAAACTGAAATGAAAATAATATGTCAACTTTCAATTCAATTTTCTAAAATTAATAGGCAAAATTTGCCAGCATTGCACCCACAAATCAATAGATGATGGTTTTCTCCTTATACTGTGTAAGTATAAAAAAAATACTATTTTAAAGTAAGCATATTATGTACAGAGTGTAAATCTGCTGGTATATTTATATCAAAATACAAGATTTAATTATTTTCACAGTCTTCAACAATCATTCAAGCCTTGGTTATCATACCCTTCACTGCATCCTTTGCTCACTGAGGTACTTTGGGGGAAAAGCTTGAGAAGAGGATTCTAGGATACAAGAAGCCATCGTGGAGTTTCTCGTGGAAATTACGTCATCAGATTTGTGTTTCAGAGTTCTCAGAGTTGCAAGTGTGTATGGTAATAAGAAAAAGCACTTAACCATTGGTTTTATTAGAGAGGGTACTGGACTCCATTGCAGGTTCCCTTAAGAGGGATAAACCAACATGCTTGCAGCAATGTTGTGCAAAACTTGAGAATTTATCTAAATTTCTATCATGTTGCACAGCTGAAACTTGCTCCTCCTTGTTACTGCTGCAGAGTATTGTACCTAAAATATGATATATTTAATTGTATACTATCTCTCTCCCCCAAAGATGTATAAGGTTGCTTTTTTTTTTAAGATTTTATTTATTTGACAGAGAGAGAGAATGAGCACAAGCAGGGGGAGCAGCCAAGGGAGAGGAGGAGGGAGAAGCAGTCTCTCTGCTGAGCAGGGAGCCCGATGCAGGGCTCAGTCCCAGGACCCTGGGATCATGACCTGAGCTGAAGGCAGATGCTTAACCGACTGAGCCACCCAGGAGCCCCAGAGGTGTATGTTCTTTGAAAGCTGAGCTTTCCTTTATTTGTTGCTGTAGCTTTACCACTCAAAATCTCTTCTTGACATATTCCAAATTACATGTATATGTAAGGCCTAGAATATGTATATATAATGCATAGAATAGAATAAAGAATCAATGAACACCAAAAAAATTCCTGATAAAAATATAAAGAAAATAATTTTGAATATTTATAAAAATAATATAGAGCTCAAAGCACACTTAACACCTTACTTATGTTAATCAATTATGGGAAAGGTTTATTTAAAAACCTGACTTAAAAAATAACTCTATATTATTTTCTTTTATTTTCTGTATAAAAGGTAATTGAGTTAATTATAATTTCCCCTTAGGGAAAATTCCACTTCCCCAATAATGAGAGAGAGCCTTGAACATGTTGCAGTAATTTAAAAGCTTAGTCATGTATAGAAAATTAGAATGAACTTAACTATATAGAATAAAAATGAGAACAAAAGATATAAAAGAAAACCAAAGAGTGAAAGAGTGGCCAAATGCAGTATTTTACCAAACTTACATCCCTGTGTGCTACTTTGATGTGAAAAAAATAAACTCCAACTTATTGTTTAAAGAGAAAAGAAGAAGGAAGGGAGGGAGGGAGGGAGGGAGGAAAGAAAGAAGGGAGAGAAGGAAGGAAGGAGGGAGGAAGGGAGGGAGGGGAGTTATAACACTACACCACTGACTGCATGTTCTGGCACAGGTCACTTCAACCTTTTGGGGTCTCTGCAGTCTGTGAAATGGAGTGATTTCCTCCTTCACTGGGCAATTGTGAGGCTCAGGCATGACAATGAAAGTGTAGGAAAAAATGTTGCCTTTTGTTCGCTCCTCTGATCTTTAGTTGCACAGTGTGAGGTGTAACCATTAGCTTCTTGGGAGGATAAAAGAAGTTTTATTATTCTTTTGGAGGAGGTCAATTAACTAAACAAATAGCTATCTCAATTCCCAAGCGAACTTTGTACCTGCTTTGCCAAATAAATCGTGTAGAATTTTATTTTGGCTCTATAGTCTTTATGGCCTACCTACATGTATGTTGTCTCTTACGCTTATTCAACAAGAAATCGGTTTTATTTCCATATTTATGTGGAGGGATCTCTGTTAATGGAATTTTTAATTCCAACAAGATAAATGAAGAAAAACATTTGTTTCATACAGGAAAAAAAATAGATCAAAATATGTTATTTGCTTTCACTGAAACTTTAATTTTTAAATTCCCTGTTACAAAGTGTGCTCAATGAATCAAATGTCAGCAGTGGTGGCCTGGGAAGGCAAGAGACTGCTGGGGCACCAAAGGAGCTGTTCTACTTACAAGGACCGCCCCCCCACCACCACCACGCACACCCAAAAAAAAAAAAAAAAAAAAAAAAAAAAAAAAAAAAAAAANAAAAAAAAGAAAGAAAGAAAAGAAAGAAACAGGCATAACTAAGACAAGTTCTACTAACAGAAGTCTAATAAAATTGATGAGGTAAGATGGCAAACAGTTCTTTTAAGTAGCAATCCAGCCAGTGGCCTAAAGTATAAGAAAAAGGATCTAGTAACCTTAGAAGATTAGACATACAATAAAGAGTGCAGATTCAGGGGCGCTGGCTGGCTCTGTCAGTAGAGCATGCAACTCTTGATCTCAGGGTTGTGAGTTCGAGCCCCACATTGGGTGTAGAGATTACTTAAAAACAAAACTTTAAAAAAAGTGTACAGATTCCAGAAAGTGTTGCAGCCCACTGGGATAATAGTAAACCCAATTGAACTGTGGTCACTCCCATTGTTAAAAATAATGGAGGACTATTGATTTAAGTAACGTCAAGACAACTTGGAAAGTCCCCTATTAAAAATCACCTACAAGTTCTGTATAAAATACAACAATCAAACCTTTAATTGTATAACTGAGCTCATATGAAAGTAAGAGAAACTTCCAGGAACCAAAGGAAAGAGAGAACTTGCGGAGCTCTATCTTCATTCAGATAGAATGAAAAAGCTCTGCACTTATCTCAAGAGAAGTGTGCATGTCTGGTTTTTACTCTGAGCCACAATCATGGCAGTGGAATTTAATTGCACTGTTCAGGATGTCCTATTTTAGGTTCCCTGGGACCTTTCAGAGTCAGCTTCTTTACCTACCTTTTGCAGGTGGCCTACCTGCTTTGATAAGCTTGGCTTGATGACTGCAGGGCCTCCTTGAAAGCTTCTCTTTGAACTTTCACAAAGCCATGATTTCTCATCTTGATTCTGGGGTTCAACCTGGAGACATGGTGCAGTCCACGTAGGAGTGAATAGTACCTTTGGACATCTTGCCCTTGAGATGTCTAGGACTTCAGATATTTGCTGCATTCTCTTTCTCTTATTACACCACATTCTCTGCCTTTAAGTAAAAGCCTTACATAATTATGGCCTTTGGAGTCTCATGAGCCCTTTCAAAGAGCTAGGGAAATTTTTGCAGGTCTGGAAAGAATATGGACATGCACATGAGCTGACAATGTCGTATCACTGGGAAGGAAGTTTAGAGGATGTGGCCTTTGCTCATCTCAGGAACCAAGAGCTTATATGTCCGCACACTGGTAGGGATAGACTCCTCTTAAGGCTGCAAGTTAAAACTGAGACCATCATTGAAATCTGAGACCCTTAGAAGCCTTCATCCTCAGTAAAAGATGAACTAGAAACTATTTGTCCATCAGGTTCAGAAGACAAAATGTCCTTCTCATCCTGGGCTTCTTGTGGGGGGAAAAAAGTTTTCTTTGAGAATTTAGAACCACAGTCCTGACTATGTTTGAGCTTAGGGTTTGAATTCACTTGACAGGAATAACAATGCCTAAAATGTATATAATAGTAATCCCTGGATAAGGATATAACTGGAGAGGACTTGGCAGAAGCAAAGGCAAAACTCCTAAGGATGGAGATAGACTCACTCAGAGCCACACAGTATCCCCAAGTTAAGTCCTCACTCCAGCCATGCAGTGTTCCCAAATTAAGTCCCAGAGAATATGAGTTCCAGTCTCAAATTGCAACAAATATGAGAGAACAGCCCACCATGAATGGTAATCTATAGAAATGATATATAAAAGGATTGTATTTTGAGAATTTTAATAATTAAATTATTAACGTTTTTTAAAGGGGTCAAAATCACTCAATAGAAGTTTTTTTTTTTTAAATGGGCAAAAGAAAAGACTACCAAAACAACCAGATTTTCATAAGAACCAAATATTATTCCTAGAAGTGAATCTACAGTCATTTAAAATCAAGTGGAACAATTAAACAACATATTTGATACAGCTCCGCTAATGATGAACGATCCTCACCACACACACACAAAAGGGAACTATGTGAGGTGCTGGATGGATTAGCTTGACCGTGGTAATTCTTTCACAAGGTATGCGTATATCAAACCACCCCGCATACACCTTAAATATATACTTTTTTAATTTGTCAATTGCACCTCAACAAAGAAAAAATGATGAAAAAAACAAATGATAAGTTAACAAATTTCAAAACAGACATGAAGAAATCACTCGAGATGTATTACCGAGACCCGGAAGTGAAAACTACAACAGAGATAAGGAGGTACAGAAGGCAGCACGTGAGGATTTAAATATGTCTAGCAAATAGGCTGGAAGACTAGAATGAGGAGAAAGGGGAAGACGCTGCTGGAAGAGATCACGGCCAATGTTCCAGAAAGAGAAGGAAGCTCTGGGCCCTCATACCAAAGAACATGTCGTCCTGAGGAGGACTCAAACAAACAAACACACAATCAAAGCCCACTCTGCACAACACGAGGCAGTGCAGCAATTCTCAGACACCTTGGCCTCAGTACCCTGCAGTGCTACGAGTCACTGGAGAAAACAAAACAAGACTCTTCCATATTAACACAAACATTCATATGAAAATAACTATATTTTCCAAAACTACTAAGGGTGCCATTGTTTCACATTTCTGCCCATCTCCTTAAAGATGACTTAAGAGAAGAGAAACGGATCCTCACATGTTGTTCTGCCTTCAGTATCAGTCATGTGGCCTCTGAAAAACCCATGCTGCCCACGTTTAAGAGAACAAGAGGGACTATTATTGTCCTCTTATAATATTATGAACATCCTTCCATCTCACGAATCCTCTCACTGCTGACAAGGTGACACTAAAGAACAAAAAAGATAAAGGATAGATCTAAAAACTAATCTGACAGGAAAAAAACGAAAATAGATGGACTAAAGTCATCAGCCAAAGAGAGGCACTGGAAAATACAGGACCTTCCGGGACCTTCTGCGTGATCTCAGTTAGGCAAAGAGCTCTTGAATATATAACATCAAAAGTACAACATTCTTCAAAAGGCACCATTAAGATGAAGAAAAAAAAAAGCCACCTACTCTGAGGAAATATTCGCAAATCATTTACAAAGGACTTATTGTAAAACATACAACACTAACAACTCAATAATAAGACAACAACCCAATGTTTTAAATGGGGGATATATTTGAATATGTTTCACCAAAAGTATCTGAATGGTGAAAAAACACATGAAAAGATGTTCGGTATCATGAGTCATCTGAGAATTTCCAGTTAAAACCACAATGAAATATTATTTCACAAATAATTGAATGGCTATATCCAAAAAGACAGACAACAGNATGAGGCAGTGCAGCAATTCTCAGACCCCTTGGCCTCAGTACCCTGCAGTGCTACGAGTCACTGGAGAAAACAAAACAAGCCTCTTCCATATTAACACAAACATTCATATGAAAATAACTATATTTTCCAAAACTACTAAGGGTGTCATTGTTTCACATTTCTGCCCATCTCCTTAAAGATGACTTAAGAGAAGAGAAATGGATCCTCACATGTTGTTCTGCCTTCAGTATCAGTCATGTGGCCTCTGAAAAACCCGTGCTGCCCACTTGTAAGAGAACAAGAGGGACTATTATTGTCCTCTTATAATATTATGAACATCCTTCCATCTCACGAATCCTCTCACTGCTGACAAGGTGACACTAAAGAACAAAAAAGATAAAGGATAGATCTAAAAACTAATCTGACGGGAAAAAAACGAAAATAGATGGACTAAAGTCATCAGCCAAAGAGAGGCACTGGAAAATACAGGACCTTCCGGGACCTTCTGCGTGATCTCAGTTAGGCAAAGAGCTCTTGAATATATAACATCAAAAGTACAACATTCTTCAAAAGGCACCATTAAGATGAAGAAAAAAAAAAGCCACCTACTCTGAGGAAATATTCGCAAATCATTTACAAAGGACTTATTGTAAAACATACAACACTAACAACTCAATAATAAGACAACAACCCAATGTTTTAAATGGGGGATATATTTGAATAGACGTTTCACCAAAAGTATCTGAATGGTGAAAAAACACATGAAAAGATGTTCGGGATCATGAGTCATCTGAGAATTTCCAGTTAAAACCACAATGAGATATTATTTCACAAATAATTGAATGGCTATATCCAAAAAGACAGACAACAACAAATGTTGGAGAACGTAGAGAAATGAGACCCCCTCCTATGTTGCTGATGGGAATGTAACACAGTGCAGTC
>NC_048231.1:91224593-91224694 GCF_002007445.2 Ailuropoda melanoleuca | reverse complement strand
CTTTACATCAGAATTCGGGGATGTACTGTATGGTGACTAACATAATATAATAAAAAAATCATTAAAAAAAAAAGAAAGGGGGGTAATCAGATGGGGGAATG
>NC_048231.1:91179243-91224477 GCF_002007445.2 Ailuropoda melanoleuca | reverse complement strand
GTATTGCATGGTGCACTGGGTGTTATACGCAACTAATGAATCATCGAACTTTACATCAGAAACCAGGGATCTACTGTATGGTGACTAACATAATATAATAAAAAAACATTAAAAAAAAAAGAAAACGCATAAGTTAGATCTTTTACACAATACACAAATAACAACATGGAACTTATTAATGACTTACGTATGAAAGAGAAAAGTTTAAATTTTTTTTTTAAAGATTTTATTTCTTCAACAGAGATAGAGACAGCCAGCGAGAGAGGGAACAGAAGCAGGGGGAGTGGGAGAGGAAGAAGCAGGCTCACAGTGGAGGAGCCTGATGTGGGGCTCGATCCCGCAACGCCGGGATCACGCCCTGAGCTGAAGGTAGACGCTTAACCGCTGTGCCACCCAGGCGCCCCCGAAAGAGAAAAGTTTAATTAAAATGCATAAAAATATGAAAAGATAATCCATAGAACAAAAATCTGAATACCAATAGCATTGAAAAATTACTCATTCTCATTAATGATCAGGCAAAGGGCAAGTTAAAACCCATAGAAGATAAAATGTTGTACTCTAATTAAACCAGCAGAAATGTAAAAGCTTGGCAATATCAAGTGGTGGCAAGAAATTTCCACCCAATGAAACTGAGCTGGAATCTGCAATGGGATAATTAAATGGAAACGTGTCTTCAATTTATCAGATGGATTACAGAACAAGATGAAGAGAAATTAATAGGGAAAATACCCTGCTCTCAAAAACAGGTCAGAGGAGGGGCACCTGGATGTCTCAGTAGGCTAAGCATCTAACTCTTGATTTTGAGTCAGGTCATGATCTCAGGGTTCTAGGATAAGCCCCACATCAGGCTCTGTGGTCAGTGGAGAGTCTGCTTCAAATTCTCTCTCTCCCTCTCCCTCTGCCCCTCACCACCCCTCTTAAATAATAAATCAATCTTTTTTTAAAAACAGGTTAAAGGAAATAGTCAGTTATTACAATGCAAATCAACGAATTCTTTAATTTTTGAAGAATTACATCATTATCCTTTAAAAAAATGTAAGGTGAACTTGTCTTCCTGTTTCATTCCATATTGGAATTCTTGGGATCTGAGAGCTCAGATTGCTTCCAATCTCCTACCATGATTATTATTATGACTATCCCTTTGCAACCAAAAAATATAGGGTTTTGTTTTTACTTTTTTCATCCTGCCACGAGTCTTCGGTCTCATCATCCACACCCTCCCATTGGAAAGGTCTCGGCCTCTGACACTATCCTGTTCACAAACTTCCTGAGCAAATTCTCACTTTCACAGAAAGCAGCAATGAGCATTTCAGATGAGAAACCAACCTGGAGTTTATGCAAAGTGGAGCAGTTATTTTCCTCCTAACAAGCTATAGGTTTGCAAAAACAGCTATAGATTTGTTCTTTGATTTTTCAAAATCTTGAAACAGATAACATCAAATATGTAGAATTCCTTGCCGCTACTATAAACCAGAGACACTCTATTTTTATTATTTTTTTAATGTTTTTTTATTATATTATGTTAGTCACCATACAGTACATCCCTGGTTTCCGATGTAAAGTTCGATGATTCATTAGTTGCGTATAACACCCAGTGCACCATGCAATACGTGCCCTCCTTACTACCCATCACCAGCCTATCCCATTCCCCCACCCCCCTCCCCTCTGAAGCCCTCAGTTTGTTTCTCAGAGTCCATAGTCTCTCATGCTTCATTCCCCCTTCTGATTACCCCCCCTTCCTTTATCCCTTTCTTCCCCTACCGATCTTCCTAGTTCTTATGTTCCATAGATGAGAGAAACCATATGATAATTGTCTTTCTCTGCTTGACTTATTTCACTTAGCATTATCTCCTCCAGTGCCGTCCATGTTGCAGCAAATGTTGAGAATTCGTTCTTTCTGATAGCTGAGTAATATTCCATTGTATATATGGACCACAGCTTCTTAATCCAGTCATCTGTTGAAGGGCATCTCGGCTCCTTCCATGATTTGGCTATTGTGGACAATGCAGCTATGAACATTGGGGTGCATATGGCCCTTCTCTTTACTACGTCTGTATCTTTGGGGTAAACACCCAGTAGTGCAATGGCTGGGTCATAGGGTAGTTCAATTTTTAACTTTTTAAGGGACCTCCACACTGTTTTCCAGAGTGGCTGTACCAACTTGCATTCCCACCAACAATGTAGGAGGGATCCCCTTTCTCCACATCCTCTCCAACAATTGTTGTTTCTTGCCTTGTCTATCTTTGCCATTCTAACTGGCGTAAGGTGGTATCTCAGTGTGGTTTTGATTTGAATTTCCCTGATGGCTAATGATTTTGAACATTTTTTCATGTGTCTGTTAGCCATTTGTATGTCTTCATTGGAAAAGTGTCTGTTCATATCTTCTGCCCATTTTATGATTTGTTTATTTGTTTCTCGTGTATTGAGTTTGAGAAGTTCTTTGTAGATCTTGGATACCAGTCCTTTATCTGTGGTGTCCTTTGCAAATATATTCTCCCATTCCGTGGGCTGTCTCTTAGTTTTTTTGACTGTTTCCTTGGCTGTGCAGAAGCTCTTTATCCTGATAAAGTCCCATAAGTTCATTTTATCTTTTATTTCTCTTGCCTTTGGAGATGTGTCGTGAAAAAGGTTGCTCTGGCCGATGTCATAGAAGTTGTTGCCTATGTTCTCCTCTAGAATTTTGATGGATTCCTGTCTCACATTGAGGTCTTTCATCCATTTGGAGTTTATTTTTGTGTATGGTGTGAGAGAGTGGTCAAGTTTCATTCTTTTGCATGTAGCTGTCCAATTTTCCCAGCACCATTTATTGAAGAGACTGTCTTTTTTCCACCGGATGTTTTTTCCTGCTTTATCAAAGATTAGTTGCCCAAAGAGCCGAGGGTCCATTTCTGGGTTCTCTATTCTGTTCCATTGGTCGATGTGTCTGTTTTTGTGCCAGTACCATGCTGTCTTTGTGATCACAGCTTTGTAGTACAGCTCGAAATCCGGCATTGTGATGCCCCCAGCTTTGTTTTTCCTTTTCAACAGTTCCTTGGAGATTCGGGGCCTTTTCTGGTTCCATACAAATTTAAGGACTATTTGTTCCAGTTCTTTGAAAAATGTCCTCGGTATTTTGATCGGGATAGCATTGAAAGTGTAGATTGCTCTGGGTAGCATGGACATTTTAACTATGTTAATTCTTCCAATCCATGAGCATGGAATATTTTTCCATCTTTTTATGTCTTCCTCAATGTCTTTCAAGAGTGATTTATAGTTTCTAGAATATAAATCCTTTACATCTCTAAAGCAGAGACACTCTAATCAGTGAAATAGTTAAATTTACATTTACACCGATTTTCTTTGATTACCTACCTCATGCAATCATGGAATCTAGCCTTTCCCACCCATATTGCTTTTAGATTAATTGTGGCTTTTATTGACAGCCAAGTTTAATTATGAAACATAGAAAATAATTATAAGAAATATTATTTAAGTAATTGTGTTGTAAATGCACTAGTGATCATTTTTTCCTTATATTTAGGAGAGATTTCTATACATGGATAGTATTTTATATACTTAATGGATAAAATCACAATTTATTCTAGAAGAGGACTCATCAGCTTGATTTTATTCTAGATTAGTTTCTACCAGTCTGTTATAGCGCCCCCATCAGTTTTCCCTTCCTGCTACGTTTAATTCTTCAAAACAGATCATCTTAAAGATTTTTAAAATGTATCTAAACAGCCATATAAAGATTAGTTGTTTCTTTCTGGAGAAGAATCATGGGGAAAAAAATCTTACCTATTTAGCGCAGATGTAAATTATGTTTGAGCAGTTAAACGTTTCCTTGTGTGTATTTATTCATATTAGTCCCTCTGCCTGGACTTTTCCCTTTTTTATATCAAACCAATTGCTCATACTTCAAAATCATAATCTTATCATATTTGTGAAAACTCCCTACCTCTCCTAGAATTACTTGCACTTTACCCACTTCTCCCGAGACCTTTGAACCACAACAATCACATAACTGATTGAGTCATACCAACCAGCAAGCACAAACCTAATAATGTCCCCAACTTAAATATGATCTTTTCAGGGTTAGGAATGGTGCTTGTTTTATTCTGTATTTCTGGCCTCCAGCATATGCCTAGCACATAATAAGTGTTCCATTAAGACTCCTTCAAAATGAATAAAAAAAATTATCTTAGCCTCAGAACTGAATCTCTGACAGTAAAAATCGCTTCCCCTCCAAGAAGTTGTTAGGAGGGTCCCTATGTCATCCTATTTTTATTGACAAATTTTACCTGGCTTTCTCCATCTTTCCCAAAGCACACTGCCCCCTCCCAAACCAGCCACCATAATGCAAATGTGGTTGTGTCCAGACAGATCTGGACCTAAATCCTAAACCCACTTTTTATTTATTTTTTTTTAAAGATTTTATTTATTTATTTGACAGAGACAGCCAGCGAGAGAGGGAACACAAGCAGGGGGAGGGGGAGAGGAAGAAGCAGGCTCATAGCGGAAGAGCCTGATGTGGGGCTCGATCCCATAAAGCCGGGATCACGCCCTGAGCTGAAGGCAGACGCTTAACCGCTGTGCCACCCAGGCGCCCCCTAAACCCACTTTTTAAAATGAATATTGGCTCCCAAAATTACTTAACTCGGAGTCTCACATTCCACGTGTGTCCATGTCAGCAGATTTGCGGTACCCTTGTGTCTAAGGAAGGCTGAAGAAGGGTGGCAAAGAAAAAACAGGAGGAAGGAATTTGAAAGAAGGTGGAAAATATAAGAGTGATGCTCTTTGAGAATGATCCGAGTTACAGGCTGCTTGGTTTTCACTGTGTAAAAGCTAATAGTGTAGTTCACTACCTATTTGAAAAAAAAAAGAAGTGACGCTCCTTGAGATAGAAAGACTGGAATAAGCCTGAATGTGTACAATTTTTTTATTCCATTTTTAATCATCAGAATAATTTATTTGGTCTTTTTCACTGTAGAACAGCTGAAGCAGGAGTGGAGCTACTAAATCAATAGATGACGGAAGGATCCATATTTCATTACAGCGTTTTGTGAATTTACATCACATGTAAAGGCAGTGGAGAGCCATAGGGGAAGCTGGTAGGAGTGATGAATAATCAGGGTGATTTCTTGTATCTCATGACACATTAGCTATACTTTTGGAAAATAAAGCCTTTTTTTTTTTTACAGATTCATCATTTGACACTTACATATTTAATAAATTCACCTGTTACTTTTCCTGCTTTAAAGGATATGAATTTTAACAGACTTTCATAATAGTGCAGTACTAATTTATGATTACTGCATACAGGAAACAGTTAAACATTTTGAACTATAGGCAGAAAATTTAAAATAGACCCTTTATAACGCAGACATCATTGTGATCACTCATCAGTTCTCATTTGAATTACTTTGGTGCCCTTGCAAGTGAGATTGACCACCCCCCCCACACACACACACCATTCTTTTCTTTTCCAGACATTTCTTCCAAAAGTGTTTTTCTGCTCTCCACTTGGAGGTGTACTGTGCAATCTGTTCTTGGCAACAATCCTCATTCTATTAGTCATGGACATGTCAACCCTCAGTTCTATTCCTTCAAAATAAGTATTATATTCTTTTACCCAAGGGCAACATCTTTCAAAACATCGTAAGACAGTGAGTAAACATGCCTAACATTTATTTATATTTGTACCTGGTATAAAAGGATGTACTGAGTGATCATATTAACCTCTATGAAAGAACAAGCAACTTTCTTATATAGAAAGTTTAATGATGTTTGGAGAAGATAAAACATGGACAGATCTAGCTAATAATAAAATAAGGAGAAAACATCATCCTTTAGGCTTTTATTTTTCAAATTAGTCCTAAATCCTGAGATCTCTAGGCCCTCAACACTCTTGTAAATACCTTCCCTTGAATGTCTTCCCGTCTTCCATTCCTTCCCCAGCCAGCATCAGGCCCATGGCTCATGGTTTTCTTCCTGCCAAGAGTCTCAACCTCTTGTTACTGTTTTCTGCCCTCTCCCACTCAGCAAATCTTCCGCAAAGCTTCACCTCAACTACTACCGTACTTCCTCTCCCAACAAAGATAAAAGCCATCAGACTGCGATTTCTCCATAAGCTTGAATTCGCCTCTACCTACTTTTCGATCCCTAGTATCTAAAGCAACGTCTCTCCTCTGTGGGTGACCTTCCTCTGCACCCTGTTCTAGCCTACGCCCTGCAGGGACTTCACTCTCACGAACCCCCTCTTTCTCTTATGACCCCCACCTCTTCCCTTTTACTGGAAACAGAGCTCCAACGAAGTGTGTTGTGGGTCGAACTGTGTCCCCATAAAACTCATGTTAAAGTCCTAACCCCTGCTAGAGTTGAATTTGGAAACAGGTCTTTAAAGAGGGATTAAGTTAAAAGGGATCGTTAGGGTGGGTCCCAATCCAGCATGATTGGCGTCCTTATAAGAAATGATTAGGCTGTTTGTAGAGCCAAGGTAATCATTTTTCTTTTTTCTTTTCTTTTTTTTTTCAAAAATTTTATTTGTTGGGGCGCCTGGGTAGCGCAGTCATTAAGCGTCTGCCTTCGGCTCAGGGCGTGATCCCGGCGTTCTGGGATCGAGCCCCACATCAGGCTCCTCCACTGGGAGCCTGCTTCTTCCTCTCCCACTCCCCCTGCTTGTGTTCCCTCTCTCACTGGCTGTCTCTGTCAAATAAATAAATAAAATCTTTTAAAAAAATTTTTATTTGTTTATTTGACAGAGAGAGAGAGCAGAAGCGGATGAAGGGGCGGGCAGAGGGAGAGGGAGAAGCAGGCTCCCTGCAGAGCAAAGAGCCCAATGTAGGACTCANTTTATTTGTTTATTTGACAGAGAGAGAGAGCAGAAGTGGATGAAGGGGCGGGCAGAGGGAGAGGGAGAAGCAGGCTCCCTGCAGAGCAAAGAGCCCAATGTAGGACTCAATCCCAGGACCCCGGAATCATGATCTGAGCCCAAAGGCAGACGCTTAACCGACGGAGCCACCCAGGTGTCCCAATAATCATTTTTCTTACCATGAGAACCAAGAAGAAGACCAAAGCTGAAGTGACCTCTAACACACACACACACACACACAGCGGAGAGACAGAAAGCGTGCAAGCGGGTGTCTGGAAGATCAGAGAGTTAGAGCCTATTTTATCTTCAAATTACAGCTAATGCTGAAAATACACAGGTATTTATCTTAACTTTTTCAGTGTCAGAAGGATGAATGTTGGGGTGGAGTTAAATTCTACCAGAGGCTACTATTAGATGAAACATCAGAAGGCTTGCTGTATTCTAAAAGGCAATTGTCCTTATGCAGTCTCTCAAAGCACAGGTTAGCAGCACTAAAGGACATTGTTCTATGTTGAATATAATGAAATCCATGCTTCGTGCTCGGGGACAATAATCAGGAATATCCTTAAATTTGACTGGCTGATGGGGCATGAAATTCAATTACTGTTCATTCAAGTATTGTTTAAACTATACAAGTTTGTTCTTTTGTAAAATTTAACAAATGAAAAGGAAATAGAGTGTCTTCCAGTTGAGAGATATAATTTGCATTGTTATCCTGTAATTATAATTAGCCTTATATTCCATTATTTTTTGAAGCCTGGTCTCCAAGAAAAAAACAAGAGAGAGAGAGAGAATAATAGAACAGAATAAATTTGAATAGTTTGATTAGGTCACCTATATCAACCCAGCAAGTTTTTTAGCTTAAATTTTATAGCCAATATCTTTAGTATAAATAAGTTATCAACACATTTTGTCATGAGATCAAGTCTCATTGAATTATTCTACCAAAGATAGAGCATCTCCTCTGAAATACTTGATGTCAAATGATACATCATCCTCTCTTACACCAGAATCTGCCTTTTTGTTAGTTTCTCTGGTACCCAAACAACTTCATCCTCTATACAGCAGTGAGAATACTATATCAGTCTTCCCCTTGAAACTTTCAATTTCCACATAGTGGATTATGGTTATTTTGGAGAACAGCTGTAATTTTTTAATCAGCCTAGAAAAATATAGAATTAATTATTGGTTTTCATGAAAGGATTGTAGTTTGACTTTCATAAACCTTCAATTTCAACATGTATTAAAAATGCTGGGGCTAAATTTAGGCTTCTTTTCCTTAAAATGTAAACTATGGGTCTTACAGATTTGTATTTGTAAATAGCCATGTATTTTACTCAGACACTTTGCTGACTTCAAGCACAATGTCTACAGATGAGTGATAGATCCTTCCTTAAAACCTTATCAGTGAGTAGGTGTGGTTAATGGCAAGTAACTTCTATTTGGCTGTTACACTCAAACATTATTTTTAAGAATAAAAGACCATTTGCAGCTAAACATAAATAGAAGATAATTAAAGCAAGAATAAATATTAGATATTTGATTGTTTACTTAGGTTATCTAAATTTACCTAGCTTTACCTATATTATAGTACCAGATTTTAGTTAAAACTCACTAATTCAATACAAACGAAAGACCTCAGTCAAACCATTTACATGTGGTTTTAACAATCTAGTTAAGAATTATTCACACCCCCTAAAAGGATAATTGAACGACTGCTAAAATATCTGAATTCCAAACTTTTACAAAATCCATGGGAGATATTCAAATTCTTTATGCATTCTCTCCTCCTACCCCCACTTGGTTACCTTTCAGATAAATCACAACTAGAAATTTTAATATCTCGAAACTAGTCACTATCCAAATAAAATTTGAACAAATGGCATTTTAGCAGTCCAGACCCTTCATTATATAGAACCAACCACTTTGGTTATCATACGGTAAGCGTCAAACAAAATATCTTGCTGCGTCAAACTGGTGTCCTTATCAGACAAAACAAAGTAGTTACAATTGGGAGACAGCTTTACAAATATGTCTACATCTCCTATGTCCCCTTCATCTCCTCCCCACCCAACAACGTGGAGACTTGTCAACTGAAAGGCTAAAAACAGGTTGTTGTTGTTTTTTCTTTTAATGAGTGAACTATCAGATCAAATATTAAAATCACTTTCCATTAATCCACCAAAGGTTAGAACTAAAGAGTAAGTTGAAATACTACATCTAGGAAAAGAGTCTGAGTTGATATCTTTGGTTTTTTACATTCTAATTTCAACTTCACGAATTTCTGAAAATCCAGTTCCCTTAGTTCTTAGCAGTGACAAACTTCTTAATCTTTTATTTGAGTTAGTTGGCAGACAATGTAATACTCGTTTCAGGCATACAATGTAGTGATTCAGCTTCTTACACTTTACTGTGCTCACCACAAGTGCAGCTACCAGCTGTCACCACACAATGTTACTCCAATACCATGGACCATATTCCTTATGTTGTGCCTTTTATTCCCAAGACTTATTCATTCCACAGCAGTGAAAAATTTTAGAGATCATATTTTTAAAGGAAGAAATTCCAAAATTTCCCAAAGTTCAAATACAGCTTTGAAAATATTACAAGTAATAAATAAATACAAAAGATAAGCTCTACCTGGCATCTGTCTTCTTAGGAAACCAGAAGATATTGTTATTTTGAAAGAAAATACTGAGAATATGTATTTTGGATTAAAGATTACATGACTAAAATTTTCTTATTATTTCTTATTACAGAGGACATAAATTGTAAATCTGAGAATAGGGTTTTGATCCTTGATCCTTATATGTTGTTAGAATTCTGTACAGAGAATGGGATGTAGAGGGCACTGTTGTACTTACAATCAGACGTAGGAAGCCCGCATAATAAAATTCCAGGAGTTAATTCAGCAGGATCAGTTTCTTTCGCTTTGTTTACCAGAACAAAAAGCAAAAGTATTTTTTGACTATCTGATAGTCAAATTATACTTTAACTCTTACAGTATAGTCAGAAAATCAGATTGTTGTATAAGTTATATAGGAATTTTCTTACAACATAATGAAATCATTAATAAAATTATTAATTAAATGAGGTGGTGAGGGATGGCTCAGATGGTTAAGCATCCAGCTCTTGATCTCAGCTCAGGTCTTGATTTCAGGGTCTTGCGTTCAAGCCCCACATTGGGCTCCATGCCGGGCATGAAGCCTACTTAAAAAATTAAAATAAAATAAAATTAGATAAAATAAAGTAAAATAAAATAAAATAAAACAAAACAAAATAAAACAAAATAAGGTGGTGAGATTTATAGTGAGTCAAGCAGTACTGTTTTTCAATCCTGGGTAAGATATGTGTTGGCTTGGAGAAGTCAAATTCAGGGAGAAGTGATATGATTGATCCAGGATCTCCACAATAAGATAAATCCTTTTTTAATTCACTCTAGTAAAATCTTCAGTTTGTTCATAACCTCATTTCTTGATGCAGGTGTTAGAAACTAAGTGCCCCCTTCAATGGAGATGAGTGTTCTCTATCCCATCCCTTCTCCTTACTTCAAAATCCTGCCAAGCCACTAATAGTCAACAAAAATTCCATCTTAATTCCCAAGTCTTTTGGTAGCTGTGACTTACAAAGTCTCTTTCTTCACTGCAATCTAATCATGCCTCCTTTATTTCTCTCACAAAGCATGTCTGCTGTTTACTGTCATCTGTGAACGTGTCAGCCTCTTGCTAGACTCCTGAGATCCACCCTCACACAGCCTCAGTCCAGAGACTCCAGAACCAACATCAGAAAAGTGTCCTTCTTGGGCTTACCTAAGATCCCTTCCTGACTAGAGGCCCAGGCAAGGCCCACATCTGCCAAAGTAAAACAGAATCTATCTTCCATTTTTAGCCCCCTTATTCTACCCCTGTGATCATATCCAGAGGCTTCTCTTCCCTCTCCCACCAGTTGAGTGACCTACTTCTCACTTTGGTATTTTACCTGGGATGGTCCTCCTTATGTAAAGGAACTAGACCATTTTTCATTTAAACACTCTGAGAATAGAAAGGATATTATTAAAAATTATGATAGGTATAAATCAGAACTGTCCTGGGCCACGGGATGGATATTCATCCCATCTTAATGTGAAACCACAAACTTTAAATACGGCCTTATCAGCCTTTACAAATGATGTCTTGGAATCTGCGGAAGAGGAAGGCTCAGGAGTCCGACAGAACTGGGTTCCTAGCCTAACCTCTATTACTCACATCCCGTGTTTTCCCATCTCCAAAATGCGGACTCTACCATCCCCTCTAGGTCACCATGAAGTCTAACTTTACGTAAGTGAGAGTGTTTGGTGCAGAATAGCAGGTGTGAAATGAAACTGTGTGCCCTTTCTTGTTTTTCTTTTCCCGCCACAATTTTTATCTCGAATTAAACAGATTTTTCTTTCTAGGTGTTACCCATATTTACGATTTTAGGAACCAGCATAGGACTTGACCCTATGCACTCAAAATGTACATAATTACTATTGTTATTTCTATTCTTGCAGATGTTTTTGGATTCTCAAAGTGAGAGACTGTTTTTGTTCATGTCTGTCTGGCATTAAGAGTTGAAATGAAGCCTCTCTGTTCTTTCGCTCTTTGTACTAAGGAATATTTGTAGTTAAGAATGTCTAGATATGCAATGCCTTTCCACTTTGCACGATCTAAAAGGTGTTTATCATAAATTTTTCTAGTGGCAGGAAATGAGAAACAGCCCAATTTTCCAGCAGTTTGGAAATGGTTAAATAAATAGTGGTAGCTTCATATTATTGAATATTATGCCGTTTTTAAAAGGCATGACTTTAAAAAATTCATCAAGCATATCACTCTGCTTATTAAATACATATATCTGAAAGGATGAAATAAAGTTCAGGTTAAATATTTCCAATAAAATACATTTTTGGGAACAGAAAGGAAAGACAAGGGAAAATGAGTACATTTTAATGAAGGTAGAGAAAATCTTGTAGATAGAAAACAGTTAACTCCAATGAACTAGAATTTGAGAGAGATTACATATTTTTATGTATTTCCCTATTTGTCAAAACTGGAATTTTGAATTATACAAACAAGCGTGAGTTATTTGTATAATTTCAAAAATTAAATGAAGAAAAAGTCCACATGTAAAAACTATAATATTTTATTTATAAAGTTTACTTTTTGATATAAAATCTTATAAATGTATTATCTGATCTTTACATTTTCAAGTATTTTTATTTAATTTCATCCATGTTGAATTGAACAACAAACAAAAAATATGGCGACTTGACTATTCAAATTTTACCATTTAAAGTTAAATTTATGCGTTCTAAAAATTATAACACACATAACCTGAAAGCATTTATTTTGTATTCTCTGAAATCCTACATTTCTTTTTTCCTCAATACTTTCCGCTTAAATATATTATTTAATTAAACATATTTAATACCTTATTATTCTAACAGATATAATAAATGAATTTTTAATTTTTTTACGTTTTTACTTATATTCCAGTCTAGTTAACACCCAGTGTAGTATTAGTTTCAGGGGTACGATACACTGACTCACCACTTCCATACAACATCCAGTGCTCATCACAAGAACTACCCCATGACCCAGCAATTGCACTACTAGGTATTTACACCAAGAATACAAAAATACTAATTCAAAAGGATGTATGCACCCTGATGTTTATAGCAGCACTATCTACAATAGCCAAAAATTATGGAAACAGCCCAAGTGTCCGTTGACTGATGAATGGATAAGTCAATTTTTTAATAAGACAAAAATGTGCACATCTCATTCAAATTAAGAAACTGAAAAAAATGATTTCATTTTTGTCTTGTTCTTGATCTTTTTCTTGTTTTTTAAATTTATTTTACGTAGTTCTTAGATTTTTCTGGAGAGACAATTATATTTTTTGTGAGGTGGATACTCATGATAACATATTGTACTCAGCACCTACAATTACTATAGATCTTAGAAATTCCAGTTTGGACCAAAAAGTTAGAAAACAAAAACTTAGGTTCAAAACTAAATTTAAGATAAAATGACTTTGTCAACACAGCATATAATCCTGAGTCAAAAAGAAATTTCTATTTCAATAAGTTTGATTTTCTTGGCCCTTTCTCATTACCAGCTTCCTCCAAACCATATTTCTAACCTTAAGAATGAATTATTTCCACTTTGGGGAATAATCACTTTTGTTAATGGATCTACTCAATACAGGATTTGTTAACAGAATCTATCACAGCAATAGCCAAGAAAAAAGGAGACTGGTTTGTATGGGGCATCAGCTACTTGGCCAGGCACTGAATTAAGTAAGTTTACATTCTAGAACCTTCAGTATTGATGAATTCCCAAAGTCAGGTATGAAAATGTAAGAGACTTCATTTTCCCAACATAATTATTCATTCCATCAAGAGTACTGACACGGATGCCTGGGTGACTCTGTCAGCTGAGTATCCCATTCTTGATTTTGGCTCAGGTCATGACCTCAGGGTGGTGGAATCAAGCCCTGCATTGGGCTCTGCACTCAGCAGGGAATCTGCTTGAGATTCTCTCTCTCCCTTTTCCCTCTGCCCCTCCCCCTCCACTTTCTCTTTTTCTCTCTCTATAAAATAAATAAATCTTTAAAATAAAAAGAGTACTAACCAATTAAAGTTCCCATCTCATAAACCTCCACTTCTCTGAATCTTTGAACTCGATGATTAATTCTTCTTTACATGAACTTAGTTCACCAATCACAATGTCTCATAATTTTTAATTTTCATGACTATCTCCCTTATTATATTCCCAGAACTTTTAGAGAACTTTAAAAATCTCTTTATGGCAGTAGATCAGTTTGGACCTCTTCTAGCCTCAAAGGGGCAGTGATTTGTTTTGTTTGGGAGAGACATATATTACAGGGTTTTCCTTCTCAGTCACAGGGCCTCCATCAGCCCTACTGTCTTAAGTGTTTTCTCTGTTGACATGGAATTCTGTATAACATCTCGTCAAACCCAAGAACCCACTTTATATAGCAAAGGAGGGGCAGCAGTCACATGCCACCAGGGGATCTGCCGCTCTTATCACACACTGCATTAGCCATCAGCTTCTAGCCTGAAAGGGTGGGGGGGGGGAGGAATCTGTCAAAGGTCCAGCTGATGGGTAGCTAGGAGATTATACCCTGTGAGGTTAATGTTCTCCTTTGGGGGAACATGTCTACTATAAGTCAACAATTCTCTTACAAAATGATGTCACCAATCAGAACACAAAGTTCTGAAACAGGCAGAAGTAGCCAGACTATCATCGCTTCCAGTAAGCCATTTGGAGACTTTATGCTTCCTCCCCTGGAACTCTTATCTGTGCAGGGTGGGAAGTTTTATCTCCCAGAGAGAGAATACTTAACGAAGGAATGCAGCAAGATGCCCTGAAACTACAGCTGCCACCTGGCCACTGCAAAGAAAGCAGTCACTACCCTGACCGTGGTAATCGACCCTGACCATCAGGATGAGGTAGGTGTGTACTGTCCCACAGTGGGGGGGGTGGTTTAACATCTAGGTAACCAAATGTGTCATTTCTTTCTCCCCCTTGCTCGATCTTGAGGGTAAATGAACACATGCCTGAGCCACAGTCTGCTAAGAGCATTGTGATCTGAGCCTTCAGGTAGGAGGACTTGGGCCACCGTATCAGGCAGGAAGAAGTGCCCACTATGGGAAGAAGGAATGTAGAATGGAAGATGGGGAGAAGTGACAGGGGCAGTCCTCAGACCAGATGTAGTGCTTAGAGTCGTGGAACACTCTATGACTCCTGCAAGATTCTCAGAGATGAAACCAACCAGAATTCTGAAGAAGCTATTTCCAGATGGAGCAGACTTATTATACAAAGCCATCTGAGTGGTGCAAGAGATCAACCGGCGAGGACACCGTGGCACCCGCCCCCGTCGGAAACACTAATTACCCCAGCTGCCAGCAGCTTTGGCAGCTGATGGCTTAGAGCTGAGTCACTTGCCTTTGGCCAGAGAAAGCTGTCTTGCTTAATGTCATGGACTTCCCAAGGGTAAGGGTGCAGGACACCCACATCTCATGACTGCTAGGTGCAGGGGTTCAAAGTCCTGGTCCGGGACCAACTCAGAGTTCTCCTGGGCATCTGCTAAAGCCTTTGTTGTGACTGCACTGCTGTTCATCTCCCTCCACCCACCTCTCCTCCCTTCACTCCACAGATGCCCCCCAGAGAGCTCCCCTTACCTCCCACACTCAGATTTCTATCTCATGACCTGTTTCCCAGGGAACTCAACCTCGGCCAGTGTCTTCCTCTGACTGGTTAATTTTATAAAGTAATGGATGTGCATACACTACACACTCTGCCATATGGGTTATAGAAAAGAAATATGTGTTTTTTCTTCTCAGGGATGTATAAAGTGACTAGGTAGATCAACTGCAGCATTCTCTGAATAATTTCACGTGTTTCTGTGCAAAGGGGGGCGGGGCACAGATCACACTGACATTCCAGTCCTGAGTCAGGACTAGTTCTAGTTAGGTGGCTTGAATTCAAATTTCAATTCCACCATTTAGATGTATAAAATTACTGACCTCTCTGTGGCTGTGATTCTTTGGTTGTAAGTTGGGGACAATAATACGACCTACCTCCAAGGACTGTTATGAGGAATGAACAAGTTCAAATATGTAAAGCGGTTAGAATGGTGTCTGGCATTGCATTAGTCAGGACTATAGTAAGTGGTCTAGAAGTGCACCATTACTGCCATCAGTGTGACCTAAAGCAAACGGAAAATCCACCCAGACAAGGAGGGTTTGTGCTGTGATCTGAGTAACAGCCAATAATTATAATTTACAGTTCAAGAGCGCCTTATGGTTTATCAGGAGCTTGCACCCACGCTGCCTCATTTGATCTTATTAACAACTTGGAAAGGTTGATTTCAATTTCATTTTGCAAATTGTAAAAGTAAAATTGAAAGGCATCAAGACTTCTGGTTCAATGTTATTTTTAATGATGTGGTGGAGGTACAAAAAAGGTAAAAGAACCAAGGAGAATAGCACTTAGGAAGGCAGAACAAAACCAAACCCAAAACAAAACTATACAAGGTGTATGGAAAACAAACAGGCCAGAAATTGCTCAGTGGGACATTAGTTTCACTACAAAAGTTGTGGCCAGATTATAGACAGCCTTGACTTGAGTGCTGAAAAAAAGTGTAGAGCATTGCACGTTTTTCGGTCGGAGAAAGAGATAATAAAATTGGTATTTTAGGATAAATTTGTCAGGAATCAGGTAACAGAAAGTTTAAAAGTGAAACAATTTAATGAGAATCCCAATTGGAATAAAAGACTATGAGGTTTTTGTTTAGATTTCTCCCTGAAATTACTCTGACATATGGAAACAGTATTCGGACTTGCTGAGTATGTTTCTTCCTCTGACAAAGCAGAAACAATAATGATGTTTATAGTCATCTGGAGCTCTTTTATGAATGATGGGTGATACGAAGCCTTCCATTCCTGTTCAACCCATCCCGAGCTTGGTTCAAATGATGAAATATAGCATAATTATTTTCATGAGCTCATAGAAATTCTTGTCTTTTGTTTTACAGAAATTCCAATTTAGGTCTTTTGGCACAGCATGAAATATTCTGGTTTGCAAATTTAAAACAACTTTGTTTCGTAAGATTAAATGGCTTCACAAATTTGTCCCTCCCCCTTAAACAAACCACAAACAAAGTGAAACCCATGATTTATACTTTTTCTTTGCATACATGACATGAAATATGGATGGGAAGAACAACTGCCTAAACTAAATTCCCTAAAAATACACATGCTTGAAAGTTGCATTAATAAATTGAATTTCATTTAATTGAGTAACATTTTCACTTAACCTGAGATTCATAAATGAGCTTGAGAGAGGTCTTTGACCCCAACTGCAGGGCCTCGCTGGACCCCCAGGCACACACATACAGGAGTTCCTGAGGGAGGTAATATGCATATGCCTATGGAACAATAGCAAATGGAAGCCAAGTAACCTTGTATTTTGTTTTCTGTTAACTGAGGAGAAAACCGGAAATGAGTAAGAGACTCTTCAAGGAGAAAATCTTTCCATCCTCCTGTCACTAACTCACAGGAGCGTAGGAAAATCTACTTCCAGTAACCTGTGGAGGCACAGAGTATCCACCTACTGGAGAAACAGCCCCATCAGGGACTTTACCGCTGACCCAACCACAGCAACCAACCCTGTTCCTTGGGGAAGGGAACCCTTGTTCGTACATTGGAGGATGTCAATAGGCAACTGCAAAAACAACAACAACAACAACAACAACAACAGTGACTTACGGTGTGAATTTGGGTCAGTTAGAACACTTCATTAACATCAGAGAGATGAATATATTCCTTAACCATCATTCTGAAGATCTAATGAAATAATATTCCCACATTCACTCACTCATTTGATCACAAATTAATGAGTGATTATTTTGTGCTATTCAGTATTCTGATTGTTGTTTTTTTAAAAAAAAATTCCTTAACATTATTATATCAGCTATTGAATTACTAATAAATAGTACTCATTCTGTAAATAGCAGTGACAACTATAAAGCTATTTATAACTGCCAGTTTATTTCCCTATAATGCCTCCATATGCATCCTAAAGACATACACATTTTCTAGTAGATACAAAGTATAAAATGATGGTCTTGACTTCATAAACTGAGAGCCACAGATTTAATAAAGGGGTAAATTTGAAATTAAATCTCACATACAAGAAAGAAGAGATAAATATTATTTTAGACTTTGCTATTTTATTTTTTAAAAAATTTTTAAGTAAGCCCCTTGCCCAAAGTGGGCTTGAACTCATGACCCTGAGATTGAGAGTCATATGCTCTACCAACTGACCCAGCCAGGCACGCCGCCCCCCCCCAAACATTGCTATTTTAAAGATATTTTGTTTTCCAGGATTTTAGGTGAATTTTAAGACAATAAGAACTTACTACTAATCAATTCATTTAGTTATTAAACTGATTCCTTAGAGCTGAAAAAAAAACATACTTCTTCCAATTATATGCCACTTTCTCCACTTTAAAGACGAGGTCCCAAGATATAACTATTTACATAAGTAAGTGGTGAAACTTGGATTAAAATCCCTATCTGCTTAATTCCAGAGCATTATAATGGCCACACTCGTGAAGGGGAATATATTTCCAACATCCTTGTCCGACAGTTGTGTCATGGGAAAGAAAAGGTTACATACATAAGAATGGGTGATCAAAGGTTTGACTCATGAAGTCAGCCACTTTTTTTAAGGCACTGTGAATGCCTCAATTATTTACCCTTAAGGTAGGAGCACCTTGAAAGTTTCAAGTAATTGACAACTCTGTGACATTGCCAGTAATAACAAAAAGGCTTGCCTCTATAAACTTTACAGGTATTTTTATAAGTAAAACAATTTGATGCTTGCAGGGACCTAAAAATCCATGAAGTGAATGAATGGGACTACACTAAGATTCTAACCATTTTTTTCTCTATGGCTAATGGTTTATGTAAGTGGATATAATCATAAATAGAGCACATCACCCTTTAGTAATGCACTTGGATAAAGCAGTAGGACGAGAAGTAACAAAGACTATTTTATCACTCTGTGGTGAAACTGATGGCTGGCTCTAAGACTGAATTTCAGGGAACACCATGTGATGACATTTTACAAAGCTACATTCGCAAGGCAACAAATATATAGCATTTACACAATTCTGAGAAATAGTGTGTGTAAGTTAATAGTGCAGAGCGGGAGGGTAATACTCTGTTCTGAAAACAAGCCCATTTGCTGACTGCCTGCTGACATTTTCCTCCACTGCTAAGAATCTTGATTTCTGACACAATGTGTGTGATAGATAACATTATTTGAAATGTACCCTTTATGTCTGGGTACATGATATATTGCTTGCTTTATGTCAGTGACAAAATGGCCTTTAGTTCATCTCCACTGAAGTGTATATTGGAAACCTCATAAGTGGAATAAGTTCGCTTATTTTTTTATGAACTTACAAGAATCTTCAGTTCTGTCAAAGGGCAATATCTGAATATTAGAAGCAGGGAGGCTGATGTTTCCCATTGTTAGAGAGGTTTTTGTCATTTATGGATTACTTCCTATGAATCAGCTTTCTGACTCTCAGTAATCTGATCTGAAGATATAAAAAATGGGTGATTGTAAATCTTATTCTCAATAATGCCATCAATGGGTATTAAGGAGGGTACGTGTTGTGATGAGTACTGGGTGTTGCACGCAACTACTGAATCGTTGAACATTACGTCAAAAACTAATGATGTACTATATGCTGGCTAACTGAACATAGTAAAAAAAAAAAAAAGACAAATTTTGAATTAAAGATGGCAAATCACCAGTAATTTTTTTCTTATGAGGACCAATTTTTTCTTCTAGTCAACACAGCTTTTCCTTTTTTTAGTTGCCTGAGTTCTGTATGCTAAACACTTGATCATTTTGGATCCAGAAGGATAAAGAGCATGATGGCATAGACTGGGGTTTTCTATAGTCTTGGCTAATGGATAAAAACCTTCTACTGAAAAATGTTTGTTGGCTTCTCAGAAAGTTTATAAAAACTAAATTTTAGAAAATATAAATATGTCTTGTAATTTTCAAATGGCAATCAGAGGAGGTTTTTTCCACCTGGACCAATACTTTATTTTCCTTCAATTGCTGCTCACTTGGCTGTCTTATGCATTACTTGACCATACACTTGAGGTTTATTTGAACAAATTTAAACCTTTCTGTCTTTCCTGCTACTTGTTCCAAATTCATATATTTCCCTAAGGGACAGAATCAGTAATAATCAGAGCTTACAGTCAACCAGTCCTGAAATATTACACAGGTTATGAAAATATTGAAATATTTCAATATTCTACTACTAGAAAAGAGCAGAAGCCCTACTCCCATAAGATCCCTCACTACATAGCTCCACCCCTCTCCTAGGGACCCTGAACACAATATTTGGGGTTGGAAATATTGGGATGTTGAGATTGAGATTCCTGCCAAGGGAGAAAGGTAGGGAATTGGAGCTGACTGAATTTGAGGGGTAGAAGAAAATAACCTTCAAGAGTTAATTAGTTCAAAATGTATCTTGTGACAATTTATGTTCTAGTGTGGTCATTCCTGTGCCTAATTTTAAAAAGACAAATATTGCATGATCTCACTTATATATGAAATCTAAAATAGTTAAACTTACAGAAGCAGAGAATAGAACAGTGGTTGCTAGGAACTTGGAGGAAGGGGAAAGAGGCTGATGTAGGTCAAAGGGTACAAACTTTCCAATACAGAAGATAAGTTTTTGGGATCTAATGCACAGCATGGTTAACAATACTGTTTTGCAAACTTCAAATTTGCTAAGAGGGTAGATCTTAAGTCTTCTCATCACAAACTAAAAGGAATGGTGACTCCATGGATGTGATGGATATAATAATAAGCTTGATGTGGTGATCATTTCAGGAGACAGAAACTACACTGTGATTTAAACAGGGCAGGTTATTAGATATAAAGAATTACTCAACTATGATAAAAGAGTGAGTGTTAAATGCAAGAGAACTTTGTATAGTGTGCAAGGGTGGAGGGAATGTACCCAAGGAAGGAAAATCTTGAAAAAAGACCCTCTTCCCAATGCTAGGAATGAGACTTCACTGAAGAATGTGCGGTTGCAGCCACTGGCTGGCACAGAGGTTCACTGGGTGGCCTGAGTTTGAGCAGATCTTGGTAGCCTTCCAGATATAAGTGAGTCTCAGCTCATGGCTGCCAACGTGAGTGTGCAAGGGGAGCAGGGGTGGGGTGCCAGGGCATGTGGGAACTGTGCAGCATACACCAGGCTAGGTCGGGGCTACAAAGTCACTACGAGACCTCGTGTCTGGGTGCACAGCTCAGGCAGAGTTGCACCAGTCACCTTCCCACCCCCGCTGAAGACAAGTGTGTCAAGTGGGGCAGCAAGAGAAGCTCCTTCCTCCTGCAAAGTCCATCCAGGACCCTTGACTTAAAGTTTACCATGGGGGTGCCTGGGTGATGCAGAGGTTAAGCAACTTCCTTCGGCTCAGGGCGTGATCCCGGCGTTATGGGATCGAGCCCCACATCAGGCTCCTCTGCTATGCCTGCTTCTTCCTCTCCCACTCCCCCTGCTTGTGTTCCCTCTCTCGCTGGCTGTCTCTATCTCTGTCAAATAAATATATAAAATCTTAAAAAAAAAAAAAAGAAAGAAAGTTTACCATGGTTCTCACTGTAAAGGAGAAACACTTAAAGGTAGTCTAGACTTTATCGCAGAGCAAGTATAAAAAGGTGTATTTGAAGCTGGGAGTAATGCACTGATATCTGGCAAACAGACCCCAGAATATTTCTGTCCTGGAGATAGCTTCACACGGATGCTTTAAAACAGATAATTTGTTTATGATTCCTTTAAAAACTTCTGAACCCACTCCTACGTAAACAGTACAGATTACATAGAGGATAGGAAAACAGCTCAAAGGCTACTATTGATGTGTCTAAACCTGGCCTTTACGATTTCCACTTTTCAAGACTTTAAAAATGTTTTATATGTGTGGCTTAATATGTCATCAAATGTAATGAATGTTCTTAACACTTGAAAGAGTGCTGTCAGTATGTATATATTAAATCAATTATATGAAATACATTTTTCAGCTCCTCCATGCCGTTACTGTCTGCCAAGCACACTATGTGGAGACACACAGAGTTCATTAGAAAATCAAGTGATTGACTAGTTTATAGTTTAGATTATCTTCCTAGTATTTTCTGTGTAATGCATTTGACGTAATGTTATATGAGACCCAAGCACTTGCCTATTTTACTTTTTCAACATAAAACCATTTTTATTATACATTTCCTCTCATAAACAAAATAACTCATATTTATGTATGTTTGTAAGAAAGAATTTATCCTGGGCTCTTTTGATGAAAAAATAATACACCAAAATTGAGAAACTACATAAAGTTATAAATATGAAAATAAGCATTGCTTTCACTTTTCCATCCATCGAGAACCACGTGTGCCATTTGGATGTATGTCTTTCCAGACTATCTGAGCAGAAAAGTCTTGTGCTCAACACAACACTGTTTCAGGTATACAAGAGTCAAGAAAGGGTGTCTTAATAGATGTCGTTACATCACATAAGGTATTACTCTGCAAGTACTACAAATGATAGTACAACTCTGTAAGTGTTAGTAACAGGAAGACATTCTACAGCATATCGTTACAGCAAATTGTAATGGAGTACAGAGAACAGAATTCTATTTTTTTAAATAAACCTTTAATTTTAGGCCAATTTTGGATCTAGAGAAAAATCACAAGCAGAGTACAAAGGTTCCCAACTTCTCCAACTACTGACATCTTACATTACAAAGACATGTTTCATGCTAAGTTTCTGTAGACTTTTGTCAAACGAGTGCTTCTTGGCAAACATTCAAATCTGGATTTCGTTATTTGACACTAATAACATTTATCTTTTAACAGGTAGGGTTTATCTTTTTATGCTTTAGTTTTAAAGGAATATATTTGGGGGCGCCTGGGTAGTGCAGTCGTTAAGTGTCTGCCTTCGGCTCAGGGCGTGATCCTGGCATTCCAGGATCGAGTCCCGCATCGGGCTCCTCTGCTATGAGCCTGCTTCTTCCTCTCCCACTCCTCTGCTGTGTTCCCCCTCTCGCTGGCTACCTCTCTGTCAAATAAATAAAATCTTTAAAAAAATAAAATAAAATAAAATAAAGGAATATATTTGCTTTTACTCCTCTCATTTCGTTGTTTTATGCTTTGTTCTATGCTTTGGTATTTCGTGCTTCCTTGTTTTCTCTTCTTCCTGCCTTTACTGTATGAACTCTGTCTGTGTGTGTNGTGTGTGTGCGCGCGCACACACGTATGCGTGCGTGCAAGTGTGTGTACACGTGCTTTCGTGCTTGGGCAGCATAAAGCTTTTAAGTCCCAGGCAGCTACTGTACATTTCTTGCTCTATCCATATTCCTGTACTTCTGCCTGTGCCAATATCTATACCTACATCTTGTCTCCCTCTGTGTCTCTGTCTGTGTTTGCATTGTCTATGTGTCCGTCTTTCCCTGATCTATGAATGTCATCTTGGCTGTTGTGGCTGCTGTTGTTTTCAGGAAGATAATAGGAATAATACATCATCTAAGTCTTTGAACAAGCAAAAATGTCTTTATATTAGATCATGCAATAATCCCAACTTGATGAGCTAGAGATGTTTTGAATCACATTATGTCCTGTAAAAACTATCTATTGCATCTTTATATTTATCTATTAGTTTTGTAATTTAATTGTCTGAGAAAGCCTGGTATTTCTTCCTTTGCAACCAGTCTGCGTTTGTGCATACCTATGTGTTTCTATCCGTTTTCTTTCTGGTAGTTCCTTTTTTATGCTCAAAAAATTAAAAAAAAAGTCTCCCAGATACATCTAGGAATAGTCCTCTGAATCTTCTGTATAGACAAACGCATCAATTTTAGAATTTTTGCTTCTGCTTATTTGCTGTTTTTGTTGTTAAAGTGTTGTTTTTTGCAAGGAAACCATCTGTACAAACTAAGTGATATGTTCCAGGCCTTTCCCAGAAACTGCCATGTCTGCCTCAGAAGGGCCTAACCTTGGGGGACACGGCTAGGCAGAAAGCTCACTACTCATGATCAAGCCCCTACAAAAAGCTGTGTTGGCGTCTGTCCCCCTCTGAGGTAAAACAGAGGGACCTTACGTGTAAAATACAGAAGTGAAGCTTGGAGAGAAGATGTTAAATTTCCCAGTGAAAGGGATGAATGAGCCACTAATGAAATTCATCTTGCGGGGCGCCTGGGTGGCACAGCGGTTACACGTCTGCCTTCGGCTCAGGGTGTGATCCCAGCGTTATGGGATCGAGCCCCACATCGGGCTCCTCCGCTGTGAGCCTGCTTCTTCCTCTCCCACTCCCCCTGCTTGTGTTCCCTCTCTCTCTGGCTGTCTCTATCTCTGTCAAATAAATAAATAAAATCTTAAAAAAAAAAAAAAGAACAAAATAAATATAAAAAAAAAGAAATTCATCTTGCTGGTGAGGGAGAAGCCTTGGAGCTGCAGAGCAGAGAGGATAACTCTGCAGATCTCAGAACAAGGCAGTACTCCTGCTTTGCTACAAAGGGGGCATAAAGAAAACTGACTGCACTCTCTATGCTGAGGGGGCACCAAACTTGTTTTATCTGTGACCCCTGCAGAGAACTATACGTTGTCATCTTTTGGTTGTGAATAATAAAAATGTATGGTGTGGGAGACAACACTGAGACAGTGAGAAACAATGTACGGGCCAAAGACCACGCCTGGCACGGGAGGTACTTTGGCTGCTTTGATTGTGGCTGTGATGGCTAAGAGACCCCAAGTGATGGCCAATGACAAGTCCATTTGCCAGCCCTGCTATGAAAAATGACACTGTAAGGTGTTAAGGGTGCCATATTGTTCTAGATCCAGAAGGACGGTGGGTAACCTATATAGTAGGAGCCACTGTTTTGCAACCAATGGGCACTCTGTGTTGCCACTGCACCCAGGGTCTTCCTGGCCAAGTTCATGGTCATAGAAGGACAGATTCTCTCTCTTCAGAGAATTACAAGAAATAGTAATAACTTAAGAAGAGAGCAATACTGAGCCATGCTGTCCACAGTCATCTGTATTTTCACTGTTGAACTGTATTATTGGGAACATATAAAAAAAGAGAGAGAGAAGGAAAAAAAAACCTAAAAAAAAACCCAAGAAATCTTAGTCAATACTCTTCTTTGCTCTTTTTTTCCTTTGAAATCTTTCAACTCTATCAAAATATACTTTAAGCCTTTCATTTAAAAATGTAGAAATGTACTCAGCTTTAGCCTTCCAGGCTCAAACTTTTTGATGTGAGAATTTGGGGCTAATAAATATTAGCACTGCCCATTAGTCAAATAAAGGGCAAAGAGTTAGCAGCAGAGAGCGTTAGTATAGGATATGAAGAACTGACAAGTTCAGTTCTGAACACTTTTTCATTTGTAAAAGGAAAACAAAATAAAATGTATACTTTATTGAATCTTCTCATTTGCTGAAATCTGTAGTGAAATACAGTGAACTCTCTTTCAGTGAATCATGAAACTAGGATATGTTACCATTTTATGTGTATTCATCTGATTTAAACAGAGGTGGGTTGTTTTAATCTCCTTTCCTGGATAACTGTGCTACTTTTTTTTTGGTACTCTTGAGCCCTCTCATTGTATATTTTTATCTTCTTTAAGAACTTTGATATGCTTTACTTTGTCTTACAAATGTATTTACATGATTTCCATAGATGGTTTTGAACTTGGATATAAGTTTTGAGTTTGTCATTCATAACAGCAAATGGTGTCAATGCAGAAAATCCACTTACCAGCAGTTCTCAAAGTTGTGGTTTCTACAACCCTTTATAATCTCTAAAAATCTTGAGGATCCCAAAAAGTTTTTGTTTATGTGAGTTTTATTTGCTGTTTACTGTATTAGAAGCTAAAGCTGAGAATTTAATATTGTTAAAATGCCCACACTCTTCCCCCAATCTGAATATTTAATGCAATTTTTATCAAAATACCAATACTATTTTTCACAGAACTACAAAAAATAATTCTAAAATTTGCATAGAACCACAATGACCTTGAATAGAAAAAGCAATCTTGAGAGAGAAGAACAAAGCTCGAGATATCACGATCCCAGAATCCAAAGTATACTACAAAGCTCTAGTGATCAAAACAGGATGGTACTGGGGTGGTGGGTAGGGGGACAGGTGATGTAGGTGGTGGGAATTAAGGAGTGCACTTATCATGAGCACTCAGTGATGTAGGGAATAGCTGAATCACTGTATTGTACATGTGAAACTAATATAACACTGTATGTCAACTATATTGGAATTAAAATTAAAATTAATTTAAAAAACAGTATGGTACTGGCAAAAAAACGGACACCTGGATCAGTGGAACACAAAAAAGAGCCCAGAAATAAACCCATGATTATTTGGTCAAGCAATCCATGACAAAGGAGGAAATATTATACAAAGGGCAAAGACAGTCTCTTCAATAAATGAAGCCGGGGAAACTGGACAGGTATGTGTAAAAGAATGAAACTGGACCACTTTCTTACACCATACAAAAAAAAATTAACTCTAAACTGATTAAAGACATACAGGTAAGACCTGAAACCATAAATCTCCTCAAAGAAAGCANTAATTTAAAAAACAGTATGGTACTGGAAAAAAATGGACAACTGGATCAGTGGAACACAAAAAAAAGCCCAGAAATAAACCCATGATTATTTGGTCAAGCAATCCATGACAAAGGAGGAAATATTATACAAAGGGCAAAGACAGTCTCTTCAATAAATGAAGCCGGGGAAACTGGACAGGTATGTGTAAAAGAATGAAACTGGACCACTTTCTTACACCATACAAAAAAAAAATTAACTCTAAACTGATTGAAGACATACAGGTAAGACCTGAAATCATAAATCTCCTCAAAGAAAGCATAGGCAGTAATTGGCCTTAGCAATATTTTTCTGGATATGTCTTCCCAGACAAGGGAAACAAAAGCAAAAATGAACAACTGGGACTACNAGCCGGGGAAACTGGACAGGTATGTGTAAAAGAATGAAACTGGACCACTTTCTTACACCATACAAAAAAAAATTAACTCTAAACTGATTAAAGACATACAGGTAAGACCTGAAACCATAAATCTCCTCAAAGAAAGCACAGGCAGTAATTGGTCTTAGCAATATTTTTCTGGATATGTCTTCCCAGACAAGGGAAACAAAAGCAAAAATGAACAACTGGGACTACATCAAAATTAAAAGCTTGTGCTCAGTGAAGGAAACCATCAATAGAATGAAAAGGCAATCTGAATGGGGGAAGATATTTGCAAATGATGTATTAATAAGGGATTAATATTCAAAATATAGAAAGAATTCCTACAACTCAACACCAACAAAACAAAGAATACAATTAAAAATGGGACAGAGGATCTAAATAAACATTTTTCCGAAGAAGACATCCAGATGGACAACCTATACATGGAAAGATGCTCAACATCATCACTGACCATCAGGGACATGCAAACCAAAACCACAATGAGGTATCACCTCACACATCAGAATCACTAGTATCAAAACAAAAACAAAACCAAAAAACCAACCAACCAAGCAAACAAACAAAAAATAAGAAGTAGCAAGTGCTGGTGAGGATGTAAAGAAAAAGGAACCCTCATGCACTGTTGCTGGGAATGCAAATTGGTGCAGCCACTGTGGAAAACAGTATGGAGATTCCTCAAAAAATAAGAAACAGAAATANATGGACAGAGGATCTAAATAAACATTTTTCCGAAGAAGACATCCAGATGGACAACCTATACATGGAAAGATGCTCAACATCATCACTGACCATCAGGGACATGCAAACCAAAACCACAATGAGGTATCACCTCACACATCAGAATCACTAGTATCAAAACAAAAACAAAACCAAAAAACCAACCAACCAAGCAAACAAACAAAAAATAAGAAGTAGCAAGTGCTGGTGAGGATGTAAAGAAAAAGGAACCCTCATGCACTGTTGGTGGGAATGCAAATTGGTGCAGCCACTGTGGAAAACAGTATGGAGATTCCTCAAAAAATAAGAAACAGAAATACCATGGGATCCAGTACTTCTACTGCTAGGCATTTACCCAAAGAAAATAAAAGTAATTCAAAAAGATATATGCATCCTATGTTTATTGCAACATTAGTTACAATAGCTAAGATATGGAAGATAGATGAATGGATAAAGAAGATGTGATACACACACACACACACACACACACACACACACACAGAGGAATATTATTCAGCCATAAAAAAGAATGAAATCTTTCTACTTAAAAGATGCACTTAGAAAGTATAATGCTAAGTGAAGTAAGTCAGACAGAGAAAGACAAATACCACAGAATTTCACTTAAGTATGGAATATAAAAAAAAAACATAAACAGACTCATAAATACACAGAACAAACTGGCAGTTGCCAGAGGGTAAGGGGGAGGAGGATGGCTGGAATAGATAAAGGGGATTAAGAAGTACAAACCTATAGTTACAAAATAAATAAAACATGGGCATGAAAAGTATGGCATAGGGAATATAGTCAATACTTCTATTATAATTTTGTAGGGTGACAGATGGTGACCACATTTATCATGGTGAGCTCCACATAATGTTCAGAACTGTCAGATCACTTTGTTGTACACTTGCAAGTAATACAACATTGCTGTCAACTATACTTCAATAATAAAACTTAAAATAATAATAATAATAAAAACTTTCCTAGACTGTATTTAATTAGAAAAAATTTCTTAGTCCCTGAGTATGTAAAATTAGGACTCAGGATATGGTAGATGCTACACTGGTCCTCCTTATTTTACTATTTCACATAAAATTTAACTGACGATGATGAATATAATTTTCCACTTAAGCATATCTTCTCAACAATTACACTTTTATATTAAGTCACCATGGTTTACATGTTCCTCCAAGTACTTCCAGCCCTTCAAACTGATGTATTGCTGCAACAGTGGTTTTCACTTATTCTTAAAAGTTTGTATTTCCCCCCAAACAAAAGTATCAATCATCTGACAACCAACCTAGATCATAAACCCTTCACATTCTTCATAGTTCAATGCTAAACACGTCCATAAATGTATGATTTCTTGAATCAACATTTATTTACTAAAAGCTTTTTGATGAATGCATTATGTTGATTCTGTGGTCAAAATTAACATCAATATTTTCAAAATGACAACAATAAAGTACACAGAAAAATGAAAAAGAAACAAACTTTTGGTTTTTTGAAAATATATAAAGTTAAATTTATGCCTCTGATCTGAACTTTTTTCCAAAGAATCACTGAGTTTACAAACCCCTGCTCCCCAGAAAGATGGAGAATGACACATCTAGGGTCTTCTAAGCATGATCTCTTGTCAAACTACACTATGCAACTTTGCAGTTATTGCCCCATTTTGTCTTCTGGACATTTCTAAGACCACTTGTTATCATAGCTCTCTATGTTAGTGTGATTTAATGATTCTTCAAATGCTTAGTTGATGACATTAGTCAATTTTGTTTGAAAATAATTACTGAGCACCTACCATGTTTCTAGTAAAGTTCTGGGCACATTTTAAAAAATACTTACTTAGAAACTTTAATTCAACCAAAGTCTGTGTATGAGGATTGAGGGAAGGATATATTCCTGGACTGGAAGTGGGCCCCTGAGGGTCAGGAGAGGAAAGCTGGTGGCCCAGCCTACCAGGGACAAGACTCAAGGTCAATTTCAGTTANAGAATCACTGAGTTTACAAACCCCTGCTCCCCAGAAAGATGGAGAATGACACATCTAGGGTCTTCTAAGCATGATCCCTTGTCAAACTACACTATGCAACTTTGCAGTTATAGCCCCATTTTGTCTTCCGGACATTTCTAAGACCACTTGTTATCATAGCTCTCTCACTATGTTAGTGTGATTTAATGATTCTTCAAATGCTTAGTTGATGACATTAGTCAATTTTGTTTGAAAATAATTACTGAGCACCTACCATGTTTCTAGTAATGTCCTGGGCACATTTTAAAAAATACTTACTTAGAAACTTTAATTCAACCAAAGTCTGTGTATGAGGATTGAGGGAAGGATATATTCCTGGACTGGAAGTGGGCCCCTGAGGGTCAGGAGAGGAAAGCTGGTGGCCCAGCCTACCAGGGACAAGACTCAAGGTCAATTTCAGTTAAGAAGTCCTTCTATGGGCTCAGGCAGAATTTATCTGCACAGAGCTGTTGATTTAGAGCATGGGTCAAGCTCCAGGTGACCAAGGATGGAGAAGCAGATTACAACTTTGCCATGGGGCATAGAGCAATGACCAAAACATGCCAAGTTCCTGCTGTCATGTAGCCTTCATGCTAGCTGGAAAATATAGACATAAATAAATAAATAAATTAATTAATTAATTAAACCAAGTCAGGTCCTGGCAGGCTATGAAGGTTTGGTGAGATGAGGAAGACTATGATGTGGGAAAGTAATGCCATCTTCTACAGGATGGTCAAGAGAGTCTTTTCTAATACGATGCTATTAGAGCAGAGACCTAAATGAAGTGAGGAATGATGTGGCTGTTGGGAAAGAATGGGGTGAGAGAATCCTAGGAGAACAAACAGCCAAAGCCCTGATGTCCAGACTTGCTTGATGTAATTAAGGAACTGCGNAAATACTTACTTAGAAACTTTAATTCAACCAAAGTCTGTGTATGAGGATTGAGGGAAGGATATATTCCTGGACTGGAAGTGGGCCCCTGAGGGTCAGGAGAGGGAAGCTGGTGGCCCAGCCTACCAGGGACAAGACTCAAGGTCAATTTCAGTTAAGAAGTCCTTCTATGGGCTCAGGCAGAATTTATCTGCACAGAGCTGTTGATTTAGAGCATGGGTCAAGCTCCAGGTGACCAAGGATGGAGAAGCAGATTACAACTCTGCCATGGGGCATAGAGCAATGACCAAAACATGCCAAGTTCCTGCTGTCATGTAGCCTTCATGCTAGCTGGAAAATATAGACATAAATAAATAAATAAATAAATAAATAAATAAATAAATAAAATAAACCAAGTCAGGTCCTGGCAGGCTATGAAGGTTTGGTGAGATGAGGAAGACTATGATGTGGGAAAGTAATGCCATCTTCTACAGGATGGTCAAGAGAGTCTTTTCTAATACGATGCTATTAGAGCAGAGACCTAAATGAAGTGAGGAATGATGTGGCTGTTGGGATAGAATGGGGTGAGAGAATCCTAGGGGAACAAACAGCCAAAGCCCTCATGTCCAGACTTGCTTGATGTGCTTAAGGAACTGCANGCTTGATGTAATTAAGGAACTGCGAGGAGGCCAGCATGAGTGGGGGAGGGGTGGCAGGGGAGAGTAGGAGGAGATGAGGCCAACGAGGTTAACAGGCAGTTAGATTGTATAGAACCCTACAGGCCACTTTAAGGATTTTGTCTTTACCTTGAGTAAGATAGATGGAGCCATGGGAGCCATTCAGGTGGAGAAGAGACATGAATGGCGTATGTTTTAGAAGGATCAACTGGTTGCTGTGTTAAGAGAAGATTATAGGCAAAGGAAGAAGCAAAACACATTAGGCTTCTATTGTAGTGATCCAGGAGAGAGATGGTGTCCCCTACACTCAGGCAGTGGAAGTGGTGGTAGTAGGAAGACGTCAGACTAGAGAAACATATTTCGGGTACAGCTGATAGGAATTCCTCCTGGATTTGATGTGAGATGTAAGAGAAAGTGAGGAGTCAAATATGATTGCTCTTCTTTTTTTTTTTAAGCTGGAACAACAGATGAGTTGGAGTTTCCACTTACTAGACTGCATGAGGACAAGGTGTGGAATGTGTGTATGGGGGTGGGGTGTGGTGATGAAAATTCAAACAAGGGTTGNAGACAGCGGCAGAAAGGAAAGAGGAGCTATTGAAGGTTGGGTACAAGTAGTCTATAGAAAAGTTGCCAAGTGACTTGACTGAGAAACTCAAGTAGGATTGCAGGGAGAATTTGAGGGAGATATGAATTTAAAGTGAGATCAGTCACGAGTGATAGAGATGTATATTGTCCAATACGGGGATGAGAGTGTTTCTCATTATACTTAACTCTTACCATCTTCCACGGCCAACCTCACCACCAAGAGATAACTTGTCCCTTCGTGTATTACGACGGGAGTATGATAATATTTTAAATGGGATCATGTTGCACACTGTCTTATAACCTGATTTTTTTAACTTAAAAACATGCAGTGAGCATTTTTACGTCAATAGTGTACATCTACGTCATACTTCAAATGGCCAATTGTGTTTCCTTGAGTTATTCTATTACACTTTATTTAAGCATTCCAATATTTTTGTGTCTTTTCTAAAATTTGGTTAATGCAATATTGGGGTTAACCACCTGGATCATTATCTTAATATATTTATGGACAGTCAACTGTCCATAAATGATACCATTTAATTTAAAGAGATTGCCAACTTTACAGAAATGATTTTATTCCATAAAATGGTAATTTAACAAGTGACCTGACAAGGTGATGGCTTTTATCATGGCGTGCTTAAATAGATATGAATGCCGATATTTCTCATGGCTTTCTTCACCTCCTAGTATTGCACTAATCACAGTACCTACTTAGAAAAATACAGTAAGTTAACAAGCACCCTATATGAAAGCAAGGTTTGTTTTGTTGTGAATGGCAGAGTTTGTTCAATTGCAATAAAAATAAATTTTAAAGGCCAAGGAAGTAAATAGATTTGTGTTGTAAAATTTGTTTATTTTCTCGGTCTTTATAAATTTGTAAATTTACAATTTATAACCGGACCATTTTCAAAATCAAACTAAGTCTCTAACCCCAGGGTTTGTTTCAGTTGCCTCCCAGACAATCCTGGGGATGGAATTTCTAATAAGGGAGAGAACCGGCTAGCAATGATGATTAACTCTGCTGGGTTTCATGCTCAGATTATGGCTGCACAGCATGCCAGGATCATTCTCATAATACAGGATCATTAGACTGAGTTTTCCATGTAGAGGAGTACCATAGTCAGAATTTCTATGAATAAAATAATATTAAGCACCATTTGTATAAGCCCAAAAAGATTCTAGACACTGTATTTTATCTTTTTACCACACATGGCAGCTCAATGAGATAGATATGCGTTACCATCCCTGTGTCTCTCCTGAGATAGCTAGAACTCAGAGAAGTCAAGCAGTGTTCCCAAAGGCACATGGTAAATAGAGAAGGCAGAATTCACACCCATGTGTTCAACAGCTAAGCTCAAACACTGTCTTACTGTGCTGGCACCTTGGAACGGAGGTGTTCTATATTCATAGTCAGGAGCCTGGGGAAAGCAGCGCACCACCTGAAGCCCGCCTAGGCTTCCTGAGACAAGCTCAGCAGGGACACAGACCTGCAGTGGAATTCTAAGCCGGAGAGAGTCAAGTCCTTCCCTTGAAAAGCATGCTTTATTGTTCCGAATTGTTCTGAAGTCAAAGTATGTGTACATTTTCCATAATCCAATCCAAAGTCAGATAGGCAAATTCGAGTCTAATGGGAAACCCTCTGAATGACTTTATTATTTTTTTAAAGATTTTATTTATTTATTTGACAGAGAGAGAGAGAGAGAGACAGCGAGAGAGAGAGAACACAAGCAGGGGGGAGTGGGAGAGAGAAGTAGGCTTCCTGCTGAACAGGGAGCCTGATGTGGGGCTCAATCCCAAGACCCTGGGATCAGGACCTGAGCCAAAGGCAGACGCTTAAGGACTGAGCCACCCAGGCGCCCCCTGAATGACTTTAATACCTGTAATCCCTGGAAAGTCCTAACAAATCCTCACACTCCTCATGGTACCCTGCTTCCGGGGTTCCTCTCAGAGCAGGAAGTTGTGAGTCCTACTGATCAGAATAATGATCTGTATTTCCAAAGCTTTTCATTACCTTTGAAAATAAAAACTTGGCTCTTTTCCTTAGCTTTAAATTTTACAGAAAGATCTTACCAAAAGTTTGAAGTCAAGGATTAATTCTTCTATTGGGGGTTTAGATAATTATGACAATGATTATTTAAATCATTATGCTATTTCATTAATTTTATGAAAACATTATTAAATTATCCAATAATGATGAAAAATAATGGTGATAAATCTTAAACTGAATCTGTTACATTCAATCAACAATTGCAATGTTCCAATAATAATGGTCTAATATTAAATAAACATCATTAAATCTCAATAGTTTATCAAGAATGGTCAGTTTTAAAAATTCCTTCCAATGAGAATTAATTTAATCACATCAAGTTTTCCCCCTTGTTGGGCTTTCTCTCTAGATAAATGAAAAATAAAAAGAATATTAGACAAGGCTAGTTCCTTGTACAAACCCCTTTTAAACCATCTACTTTAAAGCCAAGCCTGAGTAAAATTCAGCCACCAATGATAGTGGTTACCAAGGTTGATTCTCATATGTCCAAGCAGGACATTTAGCAGAAAATTTCAGGAATGGTAATTGTGTAGAAAAAGAAAGAAAACTGGTTCCCCACAACAACTGCTAGTATAAATGAATTTTTTAGTGAGCAAAGTAGTCAATCACCTATATAATGTTACTCCAAATTTTATCCAACTCAAGGTCTATTAACCCCTCCAAGGTTTGGTTAGATCCTTTCCTCCTGCACCAGTTAATACAGTCACCCTTCCTAACTTGGGCTCCAATTAACTCTAGGATTGGAAATCTGAGCCCGGAGGCAAGAAAAAAAATTTTTTTAATGGGCAGGAGTGGGGGAGGAGAACAATTCCAGAAGGAAACCCAAAGCCAGGTGTCAGGCAGAATGGAGTATCAGAAATGAAATCAAAGATGAAGGCCAGGTAGTGAGCAGAAGCAGAGCTGTCAGGTGGCTTTCAAAACTGGAGTGAGCCTCATCTCAGCAGGGAAGCTTCTTATACTCAGTCTTATAGAAAAGGAAGTGACTTCATTCATTCATTCATTCATTCATTCATTTGCTTTAAAACAAGCATGAGGTCCAGACTCGTGACACGCAGATTCAGAGGCATGAATCAAAAGAACTAAAGGTAACTTAGAGATCACAGACTAACTAGTTTGACAAAGGACAGCACTCATGGCTAGAGAAGGAAGTTGCTTACAGTCACACACTTAAGAGCAGATCCAGGACCAGACTCCAGATCTAATTGTTCAAAATCCAACATTCCTTACACCATAGCACGTAGATGGAAGATACCGGCCCTGAGAAAATGCAAGTTCTGATGAGAATAAAGAATGGACCTATATTTGGATGAAGGACAAGCGCTTGATTAAAGGCAGCCCTTCTAGGGTGCCAAAGTAAAGAGAGACAGCATTAAAGTGAGGGGGAAACTGCTCAAGAGGATATCCACAGGTCAAAGGGGCCCAGAGATGGAACATGGAAGAAGAGTAAAGGGGACTTCCTCCTCCTTCTCTGTTTTACTGAGATTGGACCTACAGGTATTGTGTAAATCCCACAACCAAGTAAAGCCGAATTCTCGTTGCCACTCTTCCAGCTGGGCACGTATCTGTGAGAACAAAGGGGATGACACAGCAGTGAAGTCAATACCAGAAGAAATCTCTTGCCTGTTCTGTCTACCAACACACTTCCGCAAGGCCCATGCATGTCACCTGTGTCTATAGGTATAGTGTGCCAAAAGGAAAGTGTTTTTCCAGGAGTATTTTATTTCCCTTCACATCACCTTTGCTCGAAGGAAAGAGGACTGTTTCCTATCCAAGGGAAGGCCACTTAGCAATTTATCTTCATTTGTAAAAGTGTGGAATAAAATGTTCATTCTTTGATAATATTTTGTACCATTGTGTGTGGTGTAAGGCTCCATATTAAGTGCCACCTCATTACTTGGTGAAACTGGGAGGGCTGCAAATGGCCTTGAAGCACAAGTTCCCCTCCCCGCTCTGCTCCAGAGCCCCCCCCAGGGCTAAACAACCCTCTTTATCAAAAGGACCTGGGGCAACTCCTGTAGTCCTGGAGGAGCGGGTTTCAGTTTCAACTGAGCTGTAGGATTATTCAAACAAGCCAATCACCCCCTCCTGCAGGATCATGGCGCTACCCCACTTTCTTGATGCTTCAAAGCCTGCCTCCCAAAGCGCCTGGTTTTTTGCCCTGTTCCAGAGTGCAACCCCAGCATGGTCCTGCCTGGCATGGGATGTCCCCCTCCCCCGGCTGTCCATCTCATCTGTTCAGTGACTTTAAACTCTTATGGTAAGTCTCTGTTTTTGGGTGTCATGTGTTCATCCCCAGAACTCTAGTGCAGGATCTGTCCCCCACCAATGGGAGGAAGAGGAGGCAATAAAACACATCACATGTTCACCAACTTTCCAAACGGTCCCTCTCACTTTGGTAGAGGTCATTAGAGTCAGAGAATCCAACAGCCCCATCGTGGGCAAGGCTCTCACAAGCAATGATGAAGAGGTAGCTGCCACAACTCAATCCCTCCCACCCTACCCCTCACCCTGCACTGCACCCCTCAGTGACACGGAGACCCATCGCTCCCCTCTTGGTGACTACCCTGCATGTTTACAGCCTAAGATGCTTTGCTTTCAAACTTGACAAACACAACTAATTCCTTTAAAGTCCCTCTTTTCTATCCTTGTATTTTTTTTCAATTGTCCTACATGAACCAGTCCTAATTTTTACCACGTCCATTATATCATGAAGACCCAAATACTATTGTTAATAGCATGACCTTGTAGAGAAAATTTGGAAATCACACATCTGAGTCACACTTGTAAAAAGAGTGCATTCAGCACTCAACACATATTATCACGCATCTTCTATAGGCTAATTGTTTGCTTATATTCAATCGTTGGTTCACTGGTTGGAATGGACCCTCTACAAATGCGCTAATACCTGCTGTATAACTTGTTTTTTACTGATACACTACATTTGTTCATCAGTGCCCTTACTTCAGTCTATTAAATATTAAATGTTATTTCAACACTAATTTGGGCCATTTTAAGTGACTAAATTAGTTCTCCGTTTTTAGAAGGACAATTAAAATAAAAGGATTAGATTCTATTGATCATATGTCTTATGTATTCTAAATTGTCCTATTTTCACCCTAAGGGCATTTTTTTTTTTTTGAGAGAGAGAGTGTGTGTGCACATCCGTCATGCACGAGGGGGAGCAGGGGTGTGGGGGTGGGACAGAGGGAGAGAGAGAATCCCCAACAGGCTCCATGCCCAGCAAGGAGCCCCACACGGGGCTCAGGGCTCCATGTCATGACCCTAAGATCATGATCTGAGCCAAATCAAGAGTTGGATGCTTAACTGACTGAGCCACCCAGATGCCCCAAGGCATTTTTATTTTTAAGAACAAAAGCCAAAAGAAAATTAATTTTAAGTTTATTTTAAGGAAACTCAACATCACAAGGTTTTCAGGACTAGAAGTTCTATTTCTCCAAAGTTCTAACCACAAAAACAAAAGTCAGTTTAGTAATAAGCAACACTTAATAAAGTATTGGAATGCTCAGTATTACATAGATTTTGCAGAATAGTCTTTTAAAAAAAAAAAGCAACAAGTCCTTCCAAACCATTATTGCAATTGTATAAAGTATTATTTTGGGGGCACTTACAATGCCCTAGGCATTTTCATTTATATTTTTCAATCACAGCAATAATAAAAGGGTGTTTATATTTCCCCCCATTAGTTGATCTAAGAGTTTTTAAGTCACTGCAAGAGTTCAAGTGCCACCTGTGACTTATTAGTTAGCTTCTATAAAGTTAAGCTTCCCTATCATTAAAGCATAAACATTATAGTGTATATATGTCGTAGGGTCATTATGGGTATTAAAGGTAGAATATATAGGAAGAATTTAGTTCAGTGTTTATCAGAAGAGTTTAACATATGTTAACCATTATTATTATTGATAATATGCTACAATAATATTTGTCCTAGTTTTTCCGGTAATTCATCATAGGCCATAGATAGGCAATCATCGGGCTCCTCGGAGTTAGAGGGTGATATTCCTCAATTTTGAATTGACTACACGATTCCATAAAATAATATGCATTTGCTCCATCTATATTTGCTTCTCACAGCAGAAGCTCGCATCTGCCACCCATATCAATTTTTGGAATGTTGGATACTGATACTAACTCACTGACTGATTAGAGTCGGTTAGAGTTTGTCAAGAACAGAAGTGTTGTGCCAACGCATTTTAAATATTTACTCAGGACTCTCAGTTATGCAGACTGATGATAAACACTATATGCTGTAACCTTGACAACATTCATGCTATAGATGAACATCCTTGCTTTTACTACAACTTTCCTATCTTCACTTCTTTTATTGTTATTTATGTTTTGGTCCTGACTAAATGAAAGCCAAATGGTGCTTTGTTTTATCTCCTCAAGACACAAATAAACAACTGTATCATGAAAATAAACAACTGTATCAAAAAAATTAGAACTTGCTTACTCTCCTACTTCTGTTTATTCAAGTGGCAGTTGATAGGGTTTCACATGCATTGTACCTTTTGGAAAGGATCTCCACATGGTTGAAAATGAATGATTTCCACTCTTAAAATTAACACCAAATACCATATTGTGATATTTGGGGAAGATATTAATACATACAATCCAGGCATTCACCGCAGAACATTAGCTTGTCTCTTTGAACCAGTGAAGGTTGTACCACTAACAGTTCTACAGAAAGAATAATGATTAGAAAATGGCAGAAGCAGTGGGTTCCAAAGCTGAGAGAGCAGAGAATTCCCTGAAGAATTTGTTTTTAGTACAGATTTCTGTGCATTCCCCCACACTTAATATATCAGAATCTCTATAGGGCAGGACTTTCATATTTGTGCCTCTGGAAAGAACTACCAGTGAATAGAGTGAGCAGTCATGTTTGAGAACCACTCATGCAAGGCACACAGTGTATGTCTAATCATCTAGACCTATGATTTTCAAAACTTATTTGTTTGTATGTTTGCTTAGCAATGAAGTATTTTTTAAATTATGTTTATAGAGAAACAACATGTGAAATCAGATTAAAGAACACTTCTTCTGGTTGAAAAATAGGTTGTGATCTGGAGCGTCCAAAGCTCCCACCTCCTCCTTACTCTCTGGTCAATTCTTGGGCCCCGCAGGAAGGACCCTAGGGTCCAGGAACACAAGTGTAAATCCATAACACTCAATTCCCTGGGTATAGACTCTTTCACCTTTGAATTAATGGAAACTACCAGAAGTTTACATGTTTGTGGCTCCTAGCACGCTCCTTGTAAGATCACTTTACGGATGGGTCCTGTTACTATTAAGACTTTAAATTATATCAGATTTCACCAAAGGAAACAGACATTTGGATTTCACTTCTACATTTGCTATAAAACATGTTGAGGACAGTAGCTGATGATGTATGAACCAATGGACCCTTGTCCCCTTCAGGTTTAGTAAATGGAAAAATCTGTATTGCTGCAAAAACTTGGATTATTTCTGTCTTTCTGGACAATGAGTTCCAGTTTGTCAGGGGGGGAAAATGTTGGGTTTGTCTTTTTTTTTGAGAAACTATTTTATGTAAGCAGAGTCTCTGACCTCAAGGAACTCAATCTAGTGGGAGCCAGACTCCAAGAAAGTTAATTTCAAAACAATGCATAAGTTCAATGCTAGAGATATACGTAAGTTGCTATGGAAACAAGAAGATAAGTTCTATAAGTAATTACATTACCATTTTTTGCCTTAGCTACAGGAGATAAGAGCTAAATTGTGTGCTCAATTATAGCAATGACATCAACATTTACCAGAGCCATACTTGCTTCTTTCCCGNACAGGAGATAAGAGCTAAATTGTGTGCTCAATTATAGCAATGACATCAACATTTACCAGAGCCATACTTGCTGCTTCTTTCCCACCTCGATATTACTTTATCTGTTTTATACTTTTTAATTCATCTTATTATATAAAGCATTGCATTAAAAAACATAATATAGAAAATTCATTATCAGATATTACTTGCCTTTGTTAAATTTCTTTTAAATTATAGGATGAAAAAGACAAAATCATGAGTATTTAGTAGTGACATTATATTCCATAAACACATGTATATTCTAAATAGGAGAATATTAAGAGATAGAAAAATGAAAGTTGACTAAATGTGAGGCATTATGTATAATTTATATAATCTGTTTAGTGGCAGAGTAATAAGGAAAGTGACCCACAACCTCATTTCTCTAAGAGAGGCAAATCTATTGACTTAATGAAACAGAAATCTTAATGCTCTTTATTATGGATCTCCCTTCATTTTAAGAAGCCACCTGGAAGCCAGTTAACAGAATGATCTCAATATTCTATTACAAACACACTTTCTTGCCCCATTACAATCTTCATATAGCTCACCGTCTCAGTACTGTTGTAATGACTCTCAGTACTGTTGTAATGGATCTAACACTCTAACACTGTGGATGAAGGACANAATCTTCATATAGCTCACCGTCTCAGTACTGTTGTAATGACTCTCAGTACTGTTGTAATGGATCTAACACTCACCTGTGGATGAAGGACGGGGCACTACTACGCTCACTACAGTCACTGATAAGGATGTGCTACCTTACCCTGGAGAAAAATGCTGCTTACTTACAGTAAGGCATGCAATCGAGTTAGTTTTCCTTTCCTGGGCATGGCCCTGTCCAAGCTGGTATTTATTAATTGTACACAATCCCCTTCCTGGGCAGTTAGGAAAATAAAAACTAACTGGTCCAAACAAATACGACCTCTACAACTGGACCTCTGTTTTCCAGGTGTGGCTTTAACCAGCTGCTCTCCCCAGTGCCTAAGCTGAACAACATACTGGTTTCCCTTTCTTCCCTCAGACTTTGTTTTACAAAGTAGTAAGAAATGAGGTAAACAGCAATATGCATTTCCATCTTCTCTTTCACCTCCATTCTGTAAAAGTCAAACATCTTCTGTAGATTATGGACATAATAAATATTATCTGAGATCTCAGCTCTGTCATTCACTGCCTGATCTCTCCTGCAAGATACTCAACCTCCCTGTGCTTCGGTTTTCTTCTCTAAAATGGGGACTCTACCAATACTTACATCACAGGGTTACTGAGAGGATTTAACAAATGTTAAAAATGTGTAGTGCTTAGAACAATGCATTAGAATACTCGCTGCTACAAAGAGGCTATTGGTGATGGTGGTGTTATTGTTATGCTCATTAAGAATAATACCAAAATGCATCAGTGATATTTGTGAAAAAATTATCCAGGTTTTTGTACCAACCTAATGACAAAACCCTCAAGTTATTAATTCCAAAGTGTTCCTGCATTGTGCCTACTGCTGTTTTGTCAATCCAACATTCAGCCAGAGGCTTCATTGTTTGTTGGTTTGTTTTTTCAACGACTCAGAGTACTCTTAAAATAATTTATAGCATCACATGACTGGTAAGTTTCTTCCTCTATGCTAATGACAATTATTTAAATAAAAGTATCTCCATTTCTTCAAAAAGAAATTTGAAGTTCACTGTGGCTGGTATGTGCTTACTTCCTGGATTATTTCTACCCTCAGTCTCATTCCGTATCCTAGTTATATTTTGGCACATGTGTTCTTGCATATGCTGCCTCTAATACTTTGTGGAAGAAAAAAGTTACTAATAAATAATGTAAAATAGCTTTCTTTTTGTATTTTGCGAAAACATCCCTTGTTACCTATGGGAAGAAACGAAATCCCTGGATGAACATCCTTGTCAAACTGTCTGAATTAATTACACATTTGTCCCAGTCTTGGCATACCTGTGATCTATGTTTGTTTGTTTGTTCACCTGTGAGGTTGATCCAATGGTCCAATGAATGGAGGAGTAGATGATAAAAACAGATAAAAGAAACAAAAGTATGAATCATTTAAATGCTGGAAAATCACTTTCTGATTATATGAGTTGATTGTTACTGTTACTCCATATTGATATAAATAAAGTATTAAGTCATGGAAAGAATTTCAAAATAAGAAAACAAAGACTTTCTTTTATGATTCCCACCAAAAAAGACTACAGCATATTTCAATTCTGGTTATAAAAGTAAATCTGTATGTACTTCCCCCTTTACCATTCCCAAGTATTCATGATTGCAAAAAAGACTTATGATCTCATGGCTCCCTGGGAACTCATCTCTTTATGGGCTTGTACGCACCAAGAATTAGTTTCTCAAGGGTAGAACCTGGACAAGACAACTGCCACAAGCCCAGACTGACTATGTTCATTGACAGGGATCAAAATTCCCAAATAAAATTCCTACCTAGCTCAGCATACTGCCTATGTTATGGGAGACATTAAAAGTGGAATTGTGTGCCTCTAAGGCCTATCTCTATCTCCGAAGCTTATACTTACAACAACCCTGATTTTGTTACTCTGCATTCCATCCCCCTGCAAAATTATCCAGATGTAAAGAGCCCAAAGCAGCCTAAGTCCCTAAGGGAGTTTGATTTGCAAAGCCCATACTCATACATACACAGCCTGATATGTCCTCTGCTGAAACTCTGAAACAATTTCCAGCTCCACAGCCTGAACTTGTGAAGAGAAATAAGAAAGATATTATGAAAGTGGGGCCAAACATCAAATTATTGGTTGGTTTGCAAATGAAAGGCACACTCTGGGTTTAGCCCTTTGCTTTCTCTAAGAAATGACTAGTCCTGGGAGAAGCAGTCTCTCCCCAGTCAGGGAGGCCACAAATGCCAGATCATCAAGAATACAGAAAAGAAGAAAATACATTTAATGTAATTGGCCCTGTGATGAATGGATGCCGAACAGACAAATACAAAATCCAAGGAAACAGTTGGAACAAAGTATCACTATATCTATATTCATATTTAAAGGCAGAACTATCTACTTCTAAATATTAACACTGTCTGTCTATGAATGTGGAACTGGGGTGATTTTTAAACAACTAACATTCGTTGGATACTATGGCTTCATAGGTAAGTGAATTACATTTAATTGCAATGTCTCAATCTTCCCAACAACCATAGTTGAAAGGTTCTGTTATTATTTACATTTCAATGAGGAAATTAAGGCTCAGAGAGGTTAAGTGGCTTACTCAAAGTCACACAGCCAGTGAAGGTCAGAGCTGGGACTCTACCTGAGGTCAGCCAGACTCCGAAGAGTATTCTGTCAGCTACCAAATTACATTGTTTTCCGAATTGTACATTTGAACGTGTGTTACTTTCATGAATAAAATAGTTTTATTCATACATTTGAAAAATTGGGTATATCTACAACATGCATGTATATATAAATCATAAACACACCCACATATACACAAATGTGTGTATGTGCATAGTGTATATGAAAGTGTATATAAATTACTTGTATGTGTGTGAACAAACATAAAATTAATACCTTAAGACCAAAGTTTTCAGAAAGCAGAGCTTATGTAGAGTATATTTGTGGGAAACAGGCTATTAGGGTGATAAAATGGATGCTGTCCTCTTTTTTTCCTTACGTGCTTTCGTTGTGCATGTGTATACGTGTGATTGTATGAACTGGTTTACTTTAAACCACTGCACATATGTTTAGGAAGTATTTAATGACACTTTAAAACCCATTTTATGTATAATATTTTTTTGAATAATAGACAAGGAAGCAGAACTGTGTTGAGAGTGATGACCCCCTTCTTTTAATGATCAGACAAAAGGCAAATAGAGTGCCATTTAACAGCAGCTGAGTTTCAAGTATCTCCCACATTACAGAATCAGAGAAAGAGCATTTAATTACTGAAGGAGCTTGCAGATGTCAAAAAAAAAAAAAAATCAAGCATTCAGTACCTAAGCAAATGAAAGCTTTGAGAAAAGCCCATTTTATGTAGTGTTGCTCTGATGCAATATTCATGTTATTTGAAATAACATTGCCCCATTTCCTTCAGAAAGGCACTGTAGCACCTTGGAAAACCAGAAGTAGTGTATTTGGAAAGACTACACTGAGAAAGGAAGAGTTAAAGTGTTCTTTGAAAAACTGGAATTTACATATCAGCAAAAGAGAACAAACTTTTCCCTAGTACTTCAACTATCTGAAGCTTCCAATTTAAGCTAGCCTCAAATTCCACAATGGGGACTGCAGTGGTATCAGAAGGAGACCCCTTCGTGGATTAATGTGGGCAGGTTTCACCTGCACTCAGGAACACAGGCATCACAAGCACTGTGATNGGCATCACATCACAGAGCCAACCGCATTCTGTTGCCTTCTGGACGGTGTCTGACTTTTAGTCCCCAACTGCCCTCTGCAACCTCTCAGCCTTCATCTGACCTCCTGTAGCTGTCTCACGTCCACCTCCTCAGAAGAAGAATTTTTTCTCAGTTCCCTTGTCCAGTGTTCTACAAGCTTATTAACCCAAAAACATAAAGTTATTTGTGTGTTTGATGTGGTAAAGCCCGTTCTGGTCAATAAGAGTTGGTGAACAGTAAGGTACCAGTGTACAGTTCTTGGAGCTATAAAGTCTTAAGGGAAAATATTATAGCCCTGTGGACTAAGTGTGCTTAATCAGCCATTAATACTGAGAAGTTAAATGCCATCACTGATGTTGATTTTGGCTAATTACTATGCTATCAGGTTAAGATGCGAGATGCACGAATTCCTCTAACAAAATCCTGTGTGGCATTTCTTATGTCTATTCATAGATGAAGAAACTGAGTCTGACAGAGTTAAATATCTCTCAAGGAAGACACTGGGTTTGAAATGCAATGATTTTTTGCAAGAGTGTTAGATATAGAAAAATCTTGGTGGATGAGAAAAGACCATTTCCTAACTAAATAGCTTTAAGTTAGTTATTTACCTTCTATTATCTCAATTTTATCATCTGTAAAATGAGGGAAATGATGCTACCTACTTCACATGGTTTTGTGAGAATAAAATTTGTTAATTGTGTAAAGTGCTTAGCACTCTACCGGCACAGAAGGAGCCCTTAATATATGGCAGCTTTTATTTCACCATCTGTAATCTACAGCGGCAACCATGGAATCATTATATCAATTTTTAGGGAGACTATCTCGGATTTAGAAAATTAGGGATATAAAAACCTACGGTAAGACAGGTAGCATGAACAGCAAAGATTATTTCACAGGGAGGAAGTTGACTAGTTGTTGTTTTTTTTTAACTCTATTCAGCTATAGAAAAAAGGAATATTCGGAGACTAGAATATTGGATGGGCCTGAAACCTTTGACTCTGTTGCTAATCATATCACCTGTTTAGTAAAGCTGCAACCAAAATTGAAAATTTTTTATGATAAATGAGTACTAAAAGTATAGGTCAAGATGCACAATGAGCGGGGCCACTGGACTTGCTCATGGTTCATGATTCCTCATTTAGATGACAGAAGAGAGCAGAAGACGACAGAAGAGAGCAGAAGACTTTATTCCCTATTTTGTTCCATCTTCTCTATCAAAAAGAAGGCTCTTCAAGTGTCAAGGAAAATGTTACCAGATGAAGTTAAACGGTCAAGCAAGACTTTATTTAAGATAATTATAATGAGTCAAGACTATTCCAAAAGGGGAGAGAGTACACTCACCTCTGCTGAAACAAAAGGCAGGGGGATTTGGGAAGCTGAGGTGAGCTCATGAGGAAGTACTGGAGGGTATTATTCAAGGTAGAGGCCATCAAGGTTAGGCTCTTGTCTCCTGAAGACTGGGAGATAGGGATTCTATCCTTGATGGTTACTTTTTTTTTTTTTTAAGATTTATGTATTTATTTGAAAGAGAGAGAGAAAGAGTGCATGAGTGGGGGGAGGGGCAAAAAGGAGAGGGAGAGAAACAAACTCCCCACTGAGTGCAGAGTTTATGTGGGACTCAATCTCACCACTCTGAGATCATGAC
>NC_048231.1:91177745-91179082 GCF_002007445.2 Ailuropoda melanoleuca | reverse complement strand
TTTTTTTTTTTTAAGATTTATTTATTTATTTGAAAGAGAGAGAGAAAGAGTGCATGAGTGGGGGGAGGGGCAAAAAGGAGAGGGAGAGAAACAAACTCCCCACTGAGTGCAGAGTTTATGTGGGACTCAATCTCACCACTCTGAGATCATGACAGAGCTGAAATCAAGAGTCAGGGGTGCCTGGGTGGCACAGTGGTTGAGCGTCTGCCTTCGGCTCAGGGCGTGATCCCAAGTTANTCGGCTCAGGGCGTGATCCCACGTTATGGGATCGAGCCCCACATTGGGCTCCTCTGCTATGGGCCTGCTTCTTCCTCTCCCACTCCCCCTGCTTGTGTTCCCTCTCTCACTGGCTGTCTCTTTCTGTCAAATAAATAAATAAAATCTTAAAAAAAAAAAAAAAGAGTCAGACGCTTAATGGACTGAGCCACCCAGGTGCCCCTGATGGTTATTTTTCAAAGATGTGGCTCCCAGGTCTCTGAGAAAGACATCACTGGGTTGTTCATGAGTAAGAATCTGGGAGAAGGTTTTCATAAAAATTTGTACCTGTATTCTATTGCTCTTCCCTACACGAAGAAAACATACAGATTTACACATCTGCATTTCCAAAAAAATGTTCCTATGAAACTGTAGCTCTATCCATCAGGTTTATTCCTTGTAATGTAATAAAATCAAAGTGCAAATAGGTGGTCTCTGAGAAAAACAGAAAATGAATTTAAACAATAGCTTAACCACTTACTAGCTGTGTGGCTTTAGACAAGCTGTTTAACCAATCTGTGCTTCATTTATTTCATCTATAATTTATGGATAATACTAGGACCTAGTCACAGAGTTACTATGACAACACCTGGCACATAAAGAACACTGAATGAACACTAGCTACTATTACTCCAAAAAAGTTCAAAAATAATGAGAATTGAGCTAATAGAATAAATGGTTAAATGATTCTCTAAAGAGTTGCCGTCACGTTTCTGAATAACCATCTGCTTTAATGGTTAAGGGCACAGGATGTGTTGTAACCTAGAAAATGTACCACAATCTTATTCTTTACAATGTCTACTTTATCAGTAATAGAAGCGAACATACACTTGGAAGGGCTATTGAGAGGGGAGGATGGGGAGCAAGAAGAGAGGCTGAGAGGGCATGAGCACTTGAGAGAAAGGGATACCGAAAATGCACTTTTGACATGCCTTTTTTTTGTATTGAGGTATAATTCACATATAACATTATGTTAGTTACGGGTGTATAACATCGTGATTTGATATTTGCATGTATACTGTATACTGTATGTACCCTGCACCGTATAAGTCTAGTTGCCATCTGTCACTATGAAAAGTTAC
>NC_048231.1:91169438-91177645 GCF_002007445.2 Ailuropoda melanoleuca | reverse complement strand
GTCTCCTTGCAAAGAACTACTTTATTTGTACTCTAAGAAGATTGGACTTTGATAGAAGTAAAATTCTAGTGGTTATATAAAAACTATTTCTGCTCTTTCTTAAGTAGCAACAGCATAGATTCTAAGACCCTAAAACCTGTGCTGCTTTTGCTCTAAAGAAAAGTTGCTCCCATCTTAGATCATTAATTATTGGAAACATTTTTATTTTGTTTTGCCAAATACAAAGATAAATAATGGCTTATTATTGACTTGTCAAATACAAACTTAAAAGAAGAGAAAAATCAATATTCTTTGCTAAGTGATGTTTTTCTTTAAAAATACAGTTATACTTTAAATTGTCATCAATAGTTACACGTGCTAAAGGATCTAAAAAGAGGAGTAAAGATTCCAGCTTTAGCATTTCCATATCATAGAACATTTAGAAATGAGTTAATTCTATAGATACCAAGTTGGAGAGTGAACATTAAGATATTTTTCAGTAAAAAACAAAAAAGCAAGTTGCTGAATAACACATGATATCATTTCTGTAAAGCATACAAAAATATTTCTATGTATAAATTCAAATGTATATAAATGCAAAGAAATAGTTATATAGAATGCCATACTTAAAAACAGAAGTTATCAGGGCGCCTGGGTCANTCTATGTATAAATTCAAATGTATATAAATGCAAAGAAATAGTTATATAGAATGCCATACTTAAAAACAGAAGCTATCAGGGCGCCTGGGTCATTAAGTGTCTGCCTTCAGCTCAGGTCATGATCCCAGGGTCCTGGGATCGAGCCCTGCATCAGGCTCCCTGCTCAGTGGGAAACCTGCTTCTCCCTTTCCCGCTCCGCCTGCTTGTGTTCCCTCTCTCACTGTGTCCTCTCTCTGTCAAATAAATAAAATGTTTAAAAAAAAAAAAAACAGAAGTAATCCCTGGGAAACAGAGAGTAACTTTAGCCGTAATTGCTATGTTTTTATATTATACTTTTTATTAAAAAGTGATTTATAGTACTTTAGTAACTTAAACATTAATAAAGTTTCAATAAATGATTATATATTCATGTTTCTTTGACTCACTAACAGTGGCATCTCTAATAAATTTTTGCATAATGATTTATTTATTTTCAAAAGATTCCACCTACTTGACAGAAGGAGAGAGAAAGAGCACAGGCAGGGAGAGAAGCAAAGGGAGAGGGAGAAGCAGGCTCCTTGCTGAGCAAGGGTCGCAACACAGGGCTCTATTCCAGGACCCTGAGATCATGACCTGAGCTGAAGGCAGACACAACCAACTGAGCCACCCAGACGCCCCTTCATAATGATTTATAAGAAAGAAAGCATGTTAAAAGTATCTTTTCTATAAGGATTCAAATGAATTTTTCCCAGGAATTAAAATTATCTGTTTACAAGAAGACTGTTTTAAGAACGTAAGCATGGCTGGTACTTTATCTTTCATCAATATTTTTCATCTCAGATTTAGAATCATCTAAAAACATTTAAAGAACAGTACAGACTGCTTTTGTAAGATTAAAATTTCTTTAAAAGGGTATACTAAAAATATTTTCCTGATATTACCTAATAGGAACTAATACCCATGCATTTATTAAAAATCCTTTTAGCCATATTGATATTTTCAAGTTTTCAATAGCTTTTGGTATTAAAACTTCTCCTAGCTGTGCAAAGTTGTATTTCCTTCTATTTGCCCTGACCTTGCCTCTAAAAAGGAACTTGTGGGACTTCATCAAGATAAAAAGCTTCTGCACAGCCAAGAAAACAGTCAAAAAAACTAAGAGACAGCCCACGGAATGGGAGAAGATATTTGCGAATGACACTACAGATAAAAGACTGGTATCCAAGATCTACAAAGAACTTCTCAAACTCAGTGCACAAGAAACAAATGAACAAATCATAAAATGAGCAGAAGATATGAACAGACACTTTTCTAATGAAGACATACAAATGGCTAACAGACACATGAAAAAATGTTCAAAATCATTAGCCATCAGGGAAATTCAAATCAAAACCACACTGAGATACCACCTTACGCCAGTTAGAATGGCAAAAACAGATAAGGTAGGAAACAACAATTGTTGGAGAGGATCTGGAGAAAGGGGATCCCTCCTACATTGTTGGTGGGAATGCAAGTTGGTACAGCCACTCTGGAAAACAGTGTGGAGGTCCCTTAAAAAGTTAAAAATTGAACTACCCTATGACCCAGCCATTGCACTACTGGGTGTTTACCCCAAAGATACAGACGTAGTAAAGAGAAGGGCCATATGCACCCCANCAGATGTAGTGAAGAGAAGGGCCATATGCATCCCAATGTTCATAGCAGCATTGTCCACAATAGCTAAATTGTGGAAGGAGCCGAGATGCCCTTCAACAGATGTCTGGATTAAGAAGATGTGATCCATATATACAATGGAATATTAGCCATCAAAAAGAATGATTTCTCATCATTTGCTGCAACATGGACAGGACTGGAGGAGATAATGCTAAGCAAAATAAGTCAAGCAGAGAAGGACAATTATCATATGGTCTCACTCATTTATGGAACATAATAAGTAGGAAGATTGGTAGGAGAAGAAAGGGAAGAAGAAAGGGGGGTAAACAGAAGGGGGAATGAACCACGAGAGACTATGGACTCTGGGAAACAAACTGAGGGCTTTGGTGGGGAGGGGATGGGATAGACTGGTGATGGGTATTAAGGAGGGCACGTGTTGCGTGGTGCACTGGGTGTTGTATGCGGGTAGTGGGTCATGGAACTTTACATCAGGAACTGGGAATGTACTGTATGGTGACTAACATAATATAATAAAAAAATATTATTTAAAAAATAATAAATAAATAAATAAATAAATAAATAAAAAGGAAGGTGTTACACAGAGACAGTGACTACATCTTTCTATGAATGAAATACTACTATACTTACGTCAGTATTTAATAAAGCTTATAAGTCTTAAGAATTCATTTCCAGTGTGCCAAAATATGTCTGGTGATGAAATTAATTCCTATTTATAATGTATTAGGATAAGTACAGAAATAGAAGAACAGTATGTTCCTGATGTTACTTACCAGTTTGACTGTCAGCTCCCAGAGGGCAGGCCTGTGGCTTTTTGTTCAGACACACTATTTAACACACAGTAGATACTGAGTAAAGTTCAATCTTTTATTTTATCAATACCTGCCTCAGATTTTCCCTCAGATTTTTAACTAATCTCTACGCTAGTCAATAATTTCTACCCTTTATTCACTCTTGTTTTGTTGGTAAGACTCAGATTGAATCTGCAATATCTGTAGTAAACTGTACATTTGCTAAAGGTAACTACTGCTTGGATACCTGAGCATAAAAATTATTAACAAAATGCCCTCTATTTCGAGCTTTTTTTTCTGCACCACGTTCTGTACTTTGAGATATTTCTACTAATTGAACTCCGAGCAGGCTCACCACATTTTTTAGAAATTTATATGTAATTCTCTCACATAATCCTCTTCTAACCTTGTGTCTTAGGTAGTATTATCTTCATTTTACAGATGGGGAAATTAAGATGCAGAGACACATAACTTAGGGAGGTACAAGTATTCACATAGAGTCAAGAGAACAATAAAATATAGTCTATTGCCATTATTATTTGGCATTTTATTGGACATTGTGGCCAAGCCAAGGAAAATGAAATTAAACAATTGAGACAAATATTGGAAAGAGACAAAAATTATTATCCTTTATATATGCTATTGTCTCTGTAGAAAATACAAAAAAAATCAATTGAAGCATTTTCAGTACAGGTAAGATAGTTCATTAATGGGAAGTGTACAATTAAGCAACATTATTACTTGTTTATATACTAGTCAAAAAAGTTCAAAATATGATAGAAAAATTATTCCATCATATGGGCAATAAAATATTATGAAATGCCTAGAAATCAACTTAACTAGAAATGTTCAGGACCTGCATAAAACACACTGCCAAATTTTACTAAAGACATAAAACACCTAAATAAACGGAAAACTAAATCATGTTGTTTGATGGGAAAACTTGGCAGGATAAAATTTTTCTACAAAGTTGTTTGTTTATAAATTCATTATGGTTCCAGTTAATACCCTCAATGGTATTTTCTCTTAAGACTTGCAAAACCATTTTAAAGATCATTGGGTAGGAGCCCCTGGGTGGCTCAGATGGTTAAGCGTCTGCCTTCTGCTCAGGTCATGATCTTCAGGTCCTGAGATCTGGAGGTGTTGGGCTCACTGCTTCTCCCTCTGCCCCTCCCCTCCACTCGTGCCCTCTCTCTCTCTTACTCTCAAATGAATAAATAAAATCTTAAAAAAAAAAAAAAAGATCATTGCGTAGAACCAGCCTAGCCACAAATGTTGTGAAGAGTAATGACAGAAAGTCATCTGCACTACTCCATGAGTCTACAGAAGCCAAAAGAGTATAATCCTGGCACACACACAAAAATTAATGGCATAAAACAAAAAATAAATACACAAACTGTTATTCATAATTTAGCATACATCTGTGTGCAGAGATTACAAGGACTGGGATAAACAGTACCCCAGGCCCAGGTCTAGTGAGATGGTTCTTCTGAAGGCACCAGGGCCAAGACTAGGGTGAGAAAAGAGTGGAGTCCAGAGCATAAAATTTAAGGAGGCACTCACTGTCGGGGTCATGCACTACTCTAAAAGTGAGTGCCTCCTTAAATTTTGTACCTGAGCTCACCTTTTACCTAACCCTGGCCCAGGACTGAGGTTCACTCTCTTTAAGGGGATAGTTGAAACTACTACACACAGAGCCTCACTAATTTCATCAATTAACTCCTAAATTGTAATCCTTAAAGCCATTCAATCTTAGCCACACTTTTGTTCCCCATAAGCTCAGTATATTCTTGCTCCTGATTCAACCTTCCCTTTGGAATGATTTTTCACTGTGCCTTGGCAAATACAGCTCCATTACCAGCAAACTGCCAAAATATCCTCCGTCTTTCAGAGTACTACCTATACTTGCTCATCTTAATTGAATCTGAGGACAGAGTAGCCCTTGAAATTTGGTCAAGTATTACACTTCTGTCTCAAGATCAGAAGATAGGGATTATGTTCTTTCTTTTCTTTGCATCCCCAGATAAATCACAGCAACCCTCTTACCAAAAAGAAAAAAAAAGCCTGCTCAATTTGTCTTTTTCCACCATCCCCTTTGTTGGTGTCATCCTTCGCTCCCATGGTCTCATGCCCTTATCCATTTAAGAAGTGATGGGTGGCTTGAGATTTTCCTCCATGTTCCAAGTTCTGTTATTACCTTAAATGACTCACCAGCAATGCAGATGCCCAGACAACACAATGCCATGCAAAGGTTTTATTTTTCTCATCTCTGATGATCTTCTCCCCTCTTTCTCTTTACCCTATTACGATGACAATGCTTCCCCAATTGCTCCACACTGAACCTCACTAACCCCAGCAACCCAGACTCTGACCACAACTTCCTCTCCTCCTAGCTTGCTTTTTCAGCTACACACTCTGACTAATCTTTAACTTTAGGGTCTCCATTATTGACTGATTCTTTCGGTTTCATTAACCCTTCACTTCCTCCTTTCCCTACAATTCTGTGAGTCACTGTTTATTAAAATCCTTGAAACTAAATAGCTTGCCCCCTTCTGTTTTTATTTATTTCCATATTACAAAACCCCATCCATAGATGATGGATTCTCCATATATGCAATTGAGCAGTTGAGCAGTACCTGAAATAGTCATACAACAAGGCATTCTTAATCACCTACCCAGACTTATTGGCTCAGTTTCTAGAACAGTACTTTTTTCTAGTGTGCTCCATTCATTTAAACACTTATTTAAACTCAACACCCTTGGGGTGCCTAGGTGGTTCAGGCGGTTAAGTGTCTGACTCTTGATTTTGGCTCAGGTCATGATCTCAGGGTCATGAGATCGAGCCCCACATTGGGCTCCGCACTCAGCACAGAGTCTGCTTGGGATTCTCTTTCTCCTCTTCCCTCTCCCCTCCCCCCACTAGCTCACTCTCTCGCTCTCTCTCAAATAAATAAATAATACTCAACACCCTCTTTTGCTCCCCAGAAAACAGAAGAAACAAAGGATGAGCTCTTTCTTAACTTCCCAAACCATATGTAAACCTATATAAGTCTTAATGCATTTCACTCTTGTTTTCTGTTTCATCAAAAGAGGATCCCCCCCTGATAGGATCCCATTCCTCTGCAAGTTTTCTGTATCTCCCTCCTGCTCATCTTCTTAGGACCTTATACTGAATACAACTCTTTCACTTTCCTGGCTATTCAACCATCCTTTCTCAATTGAATCATTATCAAAAAATTTAAACATATACAAGTCTCTCCCATGTGAATGCTTTTGAAGATTAATTTTTAACAGCTTCATTGAGGTATAAATTACATAATATGAAAGAGGTGATAACTTTTAGTAGCACATTTGCATACAGTTTTTAAAACAAAATTAAAATAATTTAAATCCTATCTTACTTCTATATTGTGACATGAACAATTTAAAAAACTTTCAAAGACAGATGAGAGAAAAACAGAGCTATGGAATAATAAATATTTAGGCACATAGAGTGATGGAAAATTTTAAAAGAGCTTTATCTTGCAACCTAAAGACCTCCAAAATTTTGCCCCATTTCAACTACCAACAGGTACACTTGGAAATGACACTTCTTGATATAGGTCCAAGATCAATATTCTCTTTTGATCCCAGCGTTATTTTCTGAATTTAAAATGATTTATTGTGTATTGCTATTTATATGCATATTTATATTTGTAGTTCATGTAGTTTTTGACACAGAATTATGAATAATTATCTGCAGTTTAAGGGTCCTTTGGGACCCACTAGTCAATTTCAAATAAAAATAAAACCAAGATGCACCTGGAGTTTGAGACCCTCAGCCATGACGTAACTGATTATGCAACTTTTCTGCTTCCCATAATTAGCTTCTTCATTCTTTTTCAGTATCAGCTTGATGAAATCTGCTTTACCAGGGAATGTGAAATTTACTGGGATCAGAGATGAGATGGGGACCAATTTGTGTCATTCAGGAGGATAGAAGCGACGAAAACAGGAATACTGTCTTCTATACATGGATATAAACTATTAAATGTGAAGACGGAAACCTTGTTCAAGAATTAGAGAGCAGTTTGGTCTAAAATAATTCCTTAAGCACTATATTGTGCACCTGTAACTATATAACACTGTATGTTAACTGTACTGGAATTAAAATAAAAAACAAATAAAATAAAATAAAATAAAATAATTCCTTATGTGCTAACTACCTATGTTTTAATCAATCATTCTAGTGATTTGACAGCAAACATAAATCTTAAATCCTCATCATGGATGATCAGTGAAATGCAGAATTGAGACAAGCAGAAACGGTGCATTCATACTAACAGGTAGGTTATACTAAGCAGTCTCATATATATAAAACAAACAAACAAAAATCCCAAATAATGTATTCATTAACATGCTTGCCTTTGATATCTCCAAAATTGAAGCCTTCATTACATTCAAGATTTTTAGCATAGATTATATGATAGTTATATTAATATCATAGAATTATGGAGTATGTATAATATCATATAGTATGTAAAGTATCATTTAAGTAATAATATATTTTTAGAGAATTCTCTAGCTGTCTTAGAGAGCTAAGGTTGGAGATATTGCATAGTTATGTACCATCAGAAAAATTAAAGTTTTGATTAACTTTTAAAATTACAGGCGATAACTAAAAACAATCTTTGTACTTATGTACTTGCAATATAAGAAACAGGAAGTGAAAATATTATGTATTTATCTTCCTTTCAATGAAATATCTTACAAAAGATATTCTTGGAGAAGCAGGACATGTCAGTCTTTTTAATTGGTCTGTGAGTTTCCAGGAAAAGCCTACCCATTTTCTGAATCCTGTACATCTGGTATACTGGAGAATGTGACTTTAGATTCATTCACAGTGAGAATACTAGTCATCTTCCAATTACATCAGTATCTTATCTGTGGTCAGAAAATATATGTGCCTGAGGAAATTAGTGCCAGCTTTTCCCAACCCTTCAGTAGAACTACAGTGATAATAAGCTTTGGCAATGAACAAAATACTTGGAAAAATGCAATGCTAGGATGATGCTCTGTACTTTTCATTTTGATGATAATTTTAAATTCTTTGATAAGTATTTTCTTTCAGGGTTTCTAGTATGTAAAATT
>NC_048231.1:91125653-91169205 GCF_002007445.2 Ailuropoda melanoleuca | reverse complement strand
ATTTAATAAAGCTTATAAGTCTTAAGAATTCATTTCCAGTGTGCCAAAATATGTCTGGTGATGAAATTAATTCCTATTTATAATGTATTAGGATAAGTACAGAAATAGAAGAACAGTATGTTCCTGATGTTACTTACCAGTTTGACTGTCAGCTCCCAGAGGGCAGGCCTGTGGCTTTTTGTTCAGACACACTATTTAACACACAGTAGATACTGAGTAAAGTTCAATCTTTTATTTTATCAATACCTGCCTCAGATTTTCCCTCAGATTTTTAACTAATCTCTACGCTAGTCAATAATTTCTACCCTTTATTCACTCTTGTTTTGTTGGTAAGACTCAGATTGAATCTGCAATATCTGTAGTAAACTGTACATTTGCTAAAGGTAACTACTGCTTGGATACCTGAGCATAAAAATTATTAACAAAATGTCCTCTATTTAGAGCTTTTTTTTCTGCACCACGTTCTGTACTTTGAGATATTTCTACTAATTGAACTCCGAGCAGGCTCACCACATTTTTTAGAAATTTATATGTAATTCTCTCACATAATCCTCTTCTAACCTTGTGTCTTAGGTAGTATTATCTTCATTTTACAGATGGGGAAATTAAGATGCAGAGACACATAACTTAGGGAGGTACAAGTATTCACATAGAGTCAAGAGAACAATAAAATATAGTCTATTGCCATTATTATTTGGCATTTTATTGGACATTGTGGCCAAGCCAAGGAAAATGAAATTAAACAATTGAGACAAATATTGGAAAGAGACAAAAATTATTACCCTTTATATATGCTATTGTCTCTGTAAAAAATACAAAAAAAATCAATTGAAGCATTTTTAGTACAGGTAAGATAGTTCATTAATGGGAAGTGTACAATTAAGCAACATTATTACTTGTTTATATACTAGTCAAAAAAGTTCAAAATATGATAGAAAAATTATTCCATCATATGGGCAATAAAATATTATGAAATGCCTAGAAATCAACTTAACTAGAAATGTTCAGGACCTGCATAAAACACACTGCCAAATTTTACTAAAGACATAAAACACCTAAATAAACGGAAAACTAAATCATGTTGTTTGATGGGAAAACTTGGCAGGATAAAATTTTTCTACAAAGTTGTTTGTTTATAAATTCATTATGGTTCCAGTTAATACCCTCAATGGTATTTTCTCTTAAGACTTGCAAAACCATTTTAAAGATCATTGGGTAGGAGCCCCTGGGTGGCTCAGATGGTTAAGCGTCTGCCTTCTGCTCAGGTCATGATCTTCAGGTCCTGAGATCTGGAGGTGTTGGGCTCACTGCTTCTCCCTCTGCCCCTCCCCTCCACTCGTGCCCTCTCTCTCTCTTACTGTCAAATAAATAAATAAAATCTTAAAAAAAAAAAAAAAGATCATTGCGTAGAACCAGCCTAGCCACAAATGTTGTGAAGAGTAATGACAGAAAGTCATCTGCACTACTCCATGAGTCTACAGAAGCCAAAAGAGTATAATCCTGGCACACACACAAAAATTAATGGCATAAAACAAAAAATAAATACACAAACTGTTATTCATAATTTAGCATACATCTGTGTGCAGAGATTACAAGGACTGGGATAAACAGTACCCCAGGCCCAGGTCTAGTGAGATGGTTCTTCTGAAGGCACCAGGGCCAAGACTAGGGTGAGAAAAGAGTGGAGTCCAGAGCATAAAATTTAAGGAGGCACTCACTGTCGGGGTCATGCACTACTCTAAAAGTGAGTGCCTCCTTAAATTTTGTACCTGAGCTCACCTTTTACCTAACCCTGGCCCAGGACTGAGGTTCACTCTCTTTAAGGGGATAGTTGAAACTACTACACACAGAGCCTCACTAATTTCATCAATTAACTCCTAAATTGTAATCCTTAAAGCCATTCAATCTTAGCCACACTTTTGTTCCCCATAAGCTCAGTATATTCTTGCTCCTGATTCAACCTTCCCTTTGGAATGATTTTTCACTGTGCCTTGGCAAATACAGCTCCATTACCAGCAAACTGCCAAAATATCCTCCGTCTTTCAGAGTACTACCTATACTTGCTCATCTTAATTGAATCTGAGGACAGAGTAGCCCTTGAAATTTGGTCAAGTATTACACTTCTGTCTCAAGATCAGAAGATAGGGATTATGTTCTTTCTTTTCTTTGCATCCCCAGATAAATCACAGCAACCCTCTTACCAAAAAGAAAAAAAAAGCCTGCTCAATTTGTCTTTTTCCACCATCCCCTTTGTTGGTGTCATCCTTCGCTCCCATGGTCTCATGCCCTTATCCATTTAAGAAGTGATGGGTGGCTTGAGATTTTCCTCCATGTTCCAAGTTCTGTTATTACCTTAAATGACTCACCAGCAATGCAGATGCCCAGACAACACAATGCCATGCAAAGGTTTTATTTTTCTCATCTCTGATGATCTTCTCCCCTCTTTCTCTTTACCCTATTACGATGACAATGCTTCCCCAATTGCTCCACACTGAACCTCACTAACCCCAGCAACCCAGACTCTGACCACAACTTCCTCTCCTCCTAGCTTGCTTTTTCAGCTACACACTCTGACTAATCTTTAACTTTAGGGTCTCCATTATTGACTGATTCTTTCGGTTTCATTAACCCTTCACTTCCTCCTTTCCCTACAATTCTGTGAGTCACTGTTTATTAAAATCCTTGAAACTAAATAGCCTGCCCCCTTCTGTTTTTATTTATTTCCATATTACAAAACCCCATCCATAGATGATGGATTCTCCATATATGCAATTGAGCAGTTGAGCAGTACCTGAAATAGTCATACAACAAGGCATTCTTAATCACCTACCCAGACTTATTGGCTCAGTTTCTAGAACAGTACTTTTTTCTAGTGTGCTCCATTCATTTAAACACTTATTTAAACTCAACACCCTTGGGGTGCCTAGGTGGTTCAGGCGGTTAAGTGTCTGACTCTTGATTTTGGCTCAGGTCATGATCTCAGGGTCATGAGATCGAGCCCCACATTGGGCTCCGCACTCAGCACAGAGTCTGCTTGGGATTCTCTTTCTCCTCTTCCCTCTCCCCTCCCCCCACTAGCTCACTCTCTCGCTCTCTCTCAAATAAATAAATAATACTCAACACCCTCTTTTGCTCCCCAGAAAACAGAAGAAACAAAGGATGAGCTCTTTCTTAACTTCCCAAACCATATGTAAACCTATATAAGTCTTAATGCATTTCACTCTTGTTTTCTGTTTCATCAAAAGAGGATCCCCCCCGATAGGATCCCATTCCTCTGCAAGTTTTCTGTATCTCCCTCCTGCTCATCTTCTTAGGACCTTATACTGAATACAACTCTTTCACTTTCCTGGCTATTCAACCATCCTTTCTCAATTGAATCATTATCAAAAAATTTAAACATATACAAGTCTCTCCCATGTGAATGCTTTTGAAGATTAATTTTTAACAGCTTCATTGAGGTATAAATTACATAATATGAAAGAGGTGATAACTTTTAGTAGCACATTTGCATACAGTTTTTAAAACAAAATTAAAATAATTTAAATCCTATCTTACTTCTATATTGTGACATGAACAATTTAAAAAACTTTCAAAGACAGATGAGAGAAAAACAGAGCTATGGAATAATAAATATTTAGGCACACAGAGTGATGGAAAATTTTAAAAGAGCTTTATCTTGCAACCTAAAGACCTCCAAAATTTTGCCCCATTTCAACTACCAATAGGTACACTTGGAAATGACACTTCTTGATATAGGTCCAAGATCAATATTCTCTTTTGATCCCAGCGTTATTTTCTGAATTTAAAATGATTTATTGTGTATTGCTATTTATATGCATATTTATATTTGTAGTTCATGTAGTTTTTGACACAGAATTATGAATAATTATCTGCAGTTTAAGGGTCCTTTGGGACCCACTAGTCAATTTCAAATAAAAATAAAACCAAGATGCACCTGGAGTTTGAGACCCTCAGCCATGACGTAACTGATTATGCAACTTTTCTGCTTCCCATAATTAGCTTCTTCATTCTTTTTCAGTATCAGCTTGATGAAATCTGCTTTACCAGGGAATGTGAAATTTACTGGGATCAGAGATGAGATGGGGACCAATTTGTGTCATTCAGGAGGATAGAAGCGACGAAAACAGGAATACTGTCTTCTATACATGGATATAAACTATTAAATGTGAAGACGGAAACCTTGTTCAAGAATTAGAGAGCAGTTTGGTCTAAAATAATTCCTTAAGCACTATATTGTGCACCTGTAACTATATAACACTGTATGTTAACTGTACTGGAATTAAAATAAAAAACAAATAAAATAAAATAAAATAAAATAATTCCTTATGTGCTAACTACCTATGTTTTAATCAATCATTCTAGTGATTTGACAGCAAACATAAATCTTAAATCCTCATCATGGATGATCAGTGAAATGCAGAATTGAGACAAGCAGAAACGGTGCATTCATACTAACAGGTAGGTTATACTAAGCAGTCTCATATATATAAAACAAACAAACAAAAATCCCAAATAATGTATTCATTAACATGCTTGCCTTTGATATCTCCAAAATTGAAGCCTTCATTACATTCAAGATTTTTAGCATAGATTATATGATAGTTATATTAATATCATAGAATTATGGAGTATGTATAATATCATATAGTATGTAAAGTATCATTTAAGTAATAATATATTTTTAGAGAATTCTCTAGCTGTCTTAGAGAGCTAAGGTTGGAGATATTGCATAGTTATGTACCATCAGAAAAATTAAAGTTTTGATTAACTTTTAAAATTACAGGCGATAACTAAAAACAATCTTTGTACTTATGTACTTGCAATATAAGAAACAGGAAGTGAAAATATTATGTATTTATCTTCCTTTCAATGAAATATCTTACAAAAGATATTCTTGGAGAAGCAGGACATGTCAGTCTTTTTAATTGGTCTGTGAGTTTCCAGGAAAAGCCTACCCATTTTCTGAATCCTGTACATCTGGTATACTGGAGAATGTGACTTTAGATTCATTCACAGTGAGAATACTAGTCATCTTCCAATTACATCAGTATCTTATCTGTGGTCAGAAAATATATGTGCCTGAGGAAATTAGTGCCAGCTTTTCCCAACCCTTCAGTAGAACTACAGTGATAATAAGCTTTGGCAATGAACAAAATACTTGGAAAAATGCAATGCTAGGATGATGCTCTGTACTTTTCATTTTGATGATAATTTTAAATTCTTTGATAAGTATTTTCTTTCAGGGTTTCTAGTATGTAAAATTCTTTTTTTTTTTTAAGATTTTATTGATTTATTTGACAGAGATAGAGACAGTCAGCGAGAGAGGGAACACAAGCAGGGGGAGTGGGAGAGGAAGAAGCAGGCTCTCAGCAGAGGAGCCTGACGTGGGGCTCGATCCCGGAACGCCGGGATCACGCCCTGAGCCGAAGGCAGACGCTTAACCGCTGTGCCACCCAGGCGCCCCTCTAGTATGTAAAATTCTATAATAGAATTACACTGATCTAACACTTATAGACCAGTAAAAGACGCTTAACCGCTGTGCCACCCAGGCGCCCCTCTAGTATGTAAAATTCTATAATAGAATTACACTGATCTAACACTTATAGACCAGTAAAATAGTTTTGCACTGTAGGATGTATCTCTATACTGGTATTTAAAGAGAATATTTTGCCGAAATAACAAAATGGAACACAGTTGACTCATCATATCAAGGATATAGGGAATGTATCAAAGATAGGCATTTTAGTAAGTCTCCTTTGAGTTTCCAGATAGCAGAGAAGTGTGAGTATTACAGTCTGGCATTATAAAGAAGATAGAATGATATAATTCTTTTGCCCTCCAATCTCAGAATACTTAGTGAAAATGTCTCAAGGCATAAAAAAACAGAACTTAGATGACACTGAAAAAATGTGCAATTGATATAATACACAGTTGCAACTTCCATAATCATCTCACATCCTTAGTATTAGTGGTCTAAAAGTGCTATTTCAAGAGAAGGCAAGTCAGAAAGTAAACTGATCTTATGGTTAATATCACCAGCAGTATCTCAGAGATATCAAAATGTTATCCCTCTGTCACTCATTTTGTGCCTACAGAAAACTTCTCTATTGTCAAATCAAAGCCAAGAGAGATTTCCACATCCTCCTTTGTCCCTTTGCAAAATAAAAAAAAGAAAAAGAAGGGGGGTAGAGAGAAGAAAGTTTCATGCAAAAAACCCCTTTTTTGTTCTTCAAAAAATTAAAAATAGAAATACCATATGATCCAGTAATTCTACGACTAGGTAAGAATTATATATATATGTATATAGACACACACATGTATCTATAATGGAATATTACTCAGTCATAAAAAAGAATGAAATCTTGCCATTTGTGACAACATAGTTGAACCTAGAGGGAGTTAGGCTAGGAGTAAGTTAGTCAGAGAAAGACAAACATCATATGATTTCACTTATATGCAGAATCTAAAAAACAAAAGGACCAAACGAAAGCAGCAGAAACAGACCCATAAACACAGAGAACAAACTGGTGGTTGCCAGAGGGGAGAGGGATGGAGGGATGGGCAAAACACGTGAAGGGGAGTGGGAAGTAGAGACTTCCAGTTAGGGAATGGACAAGCCACAGAGATGAAAGGCACAGCACAGGGAATACAGTGAATGGTATTGTAATAGCGTTGTGTGGTGAGAGATGGTAGCTACACTGGGGAGCACAGCATAACTTACAGAGTTGTGGAATCACTATGTTGTACACCCAAAACTACTGTGACATTGTGTGTCCACTATACTGCAATTAAAAAAAAAAACAGATAAAACCACATACACAAACAAAAGAAAAAGTAACCTGTTTTCTGTGTACAGAATAAGTTGGTCTTTGAACAGACAGAAAACTCAAATTCTGATTTTATTTTATGTAATAATTTTCGGTAAAAAATTCATAAGCCACTTTTATTTCTAACCCTAACATAGCTTTATATAAATGTGTTTAAATGTATATTTATATGATAATATAAACCTTTCCATTTTGTTTCTAAAATATACTTAACTTTATAAGCATATTAAATAAAACAAGGTATATGTTATGTTTAAAAAATGATGTTTATGGAATAAAGACAGGGTAACAAGTATATATGGAAAAAGTTCAGGAAGAAAGAAAGTGACAGTGATTCCTTTTATAGATGAGTCTCTTAGCACATTCAGATCAACTGTTCTGAATTAATCATCAATTACTAGACTGAAATATCAGGACACTTTAAGGGAAACAATATGTACTTTTTAAAAATAAACCACCAATAAATTTGGCAACTAATTATGGATCAATTAGCCTCAGTAGGGGATGAAGTCTGGCTTCTCTAAAATATCTTAAATCTGCACTGCCTGTCTCTGGGAACGGTAGTGAAGTGAGTGAGAGGCGTTCCCTGGGGTTGCAAACTTCACTGCCCAGAGTGTTCCTGGGGCCTGACACACAACAGTTCCAGGAATGATTGGTCATTTTGAGATAATTCCCCGTAAATTACAGGCTGGTATTTAGGTAAGATGATCTGTAAGATGATAGGACACATGAAGAAATGTAAAAATTAAAATGAGACCTCGTAGATTAAATTAAAGGTACTGCAGAAGGAGTTTATGTCTTGTTCACACCTGATACTGTCCTGGGTGCTACTTAGGTCAGGGTCTACCCATCAACAAACAGCCTCACAGATTTCCTTGAGTTTTCCTTGCAGTACTTTTAAAGGACTAAAATTTAAATCCAAAAATTCTTCATGTTCTACTCTGCAGTTACAGTGTGAAAACAGTCACCGATAATAAAGAATGGGCAAGACTTTGTGTCCATAAAATTTTATTTAGGGATACTAAACAAAATGTAAGTTTCATATCATTTTCACTTGCCATAAACTATTCTTCTTTTTTAAACAATTAAAATGTAAAAACCATTCTTACCTCTCAGCTCACAAAATAGGTGACAGGCCAAATCTGCCAACAGAAGTGATTTGTGGACCCCTGACTTTGCATATTCTTCTATTATGACTTTTATTATATTGATACACAGCCATTTCCAGGATTGTGTATTCCACAGACTGTGAATTTCTTGAAAACAAGCATTTTGCCCTAGCATATTTACATCTCAAAATTCGGCATGGTGATTGGCACATAACAGGCTTTCAATAAATGTTTGGTGGCTGTATTTTTTAAAAAATTACTGCTATTCTACACTCAACACTTCATATTTTCTGTAACAGAGTATTCAAATGAATCTATTGAACACATTCAAATCCTAAGCTCTAAGAAACCAGAACGCTGAATTCTAATTATATTAAAAATCAAAACACGTATCAGTTTGATGATAACCTAAGATACATTTCAGCTAATTGTTCTTGGGAGTAATTTCTAGAAGAAGCAATAGAGAAAATGAAGATGTTCTGGGTTAAAAATGAATAAGGATGGTATTTAAAGATTTAGTTATGATTCCAAGGGTCCTACCGAAATTGTTTCTTCTATAAAGTGCTTTGGATTTGAAGACTAGAGAAGAATTAAGCAGTACACCATACATTGGTTTGGAAGTAAGCACCTAGCACAACCTCTGAAACACTGTAGGCATTCAATGAATCTTTAATCTAGTTTAATTAGGGAAGACTTAATAAAAGCAATGATACCTGAATTTGGAGTTGATCATTCGGAAGGGCTTGGAAAAGTGAAGTTCTGAATCCGGTGGAAACAGGAAGAGCAAATATGCCAAGGCAAGAAAACATGGAAATTTCTGGTTTAAGAAGCATGAAGAAGTTTAAAATCACCAGAGTGAAGGTGAGCAACAGGTAAGAACTGATGTCAGAAATTAAGATCAACGTCAGAGCATTGAGGGGTTAGAATATAAGTCCAGTAATCAGAAAGCAAAGGCAAGTCACTGAAATTTTCGGGAGGCATCTTTTGGGGGGCCTATGAATGAATGTCCATATAAAACATACATTTATAAACAATTTAATAGAATGAATGCATATCCTTACACGTTTTCTTCCTTTTGCTTGTCCTTACCCTATCCCTCACCCGCCTCCTCCACCCACATAAATCCCTGCCCCTCCACTCAATTCTGTTACATCTACTATTCATTCATGATCATAAAATCAGAGACATTCATATATGTTTCCTAATACATATAATAACTTTTGTTTCAGTATATATTTTTATAAAATACCACATCCCAGTTATACCCACTTTGGGGCATGCTGCTTTTCCCATTTAACAATAACTTCTAAAAATCTCTCCAAAACTAAGTCACCTGCTTTGGTGCCACGGCTACTCTTTCAAGGTTTGTGTAACGTCTGCCATGTGTATGGAAGCCAATCTTTTCAACCATTCTCACACTGATGCACATTTATGGTTTTCAATTTGAAGCACCAAAAGTAATGCTACAGGAAATGTCCTTGGGTATACATCTTTACTAATTTGCATTTTTTAATGTTTGTGGAGTAGGTTTCCAGAAGTAGAATTGTAAGTATAATGGTTATTTTCATTGTAATGGATGTTGTTAGATGCCTCTCCAAAAGGTCACAACAATTTCTTTATTTCTTTATTTTTTGCTCATCAATTACAGAAGGACCCTTTCCCTAGCCTCATACTAGCAACAAGTGTTACAGCTGGGCATTAGTCCAGGGCCCAGATGGCACTCTTAAATCTGGAAATTTGAGGAGAGTACAATAAAGAGGTATTTTCAAAGATGTTGGCAGGAGGAAGGGCAACCCACAAGAGATCACTGCCAGAACTGGTTAGAGCTGGATGGTCTTGCCACCTCTAAGCCTAAAGAAGCAAGGGAGGGAGAAGGGAAGCCACATGATATCTACTTCGGTTTGATGCGGGGAGGAGAAAAATAAATAGCCAACCTCATTTCCATCTTCCAACAGCTGTGCCTACTGCATTCCACTAAACAAACCCAACTGGGGGGCCAGAGGACAATGGAGTCAAAGAAGCCACCCATTCAAAGAAGGCTGCAGGGGCACTGAGCATGGTGGAGAAGGATGAAGAGGGGATGAGGGGATCCGCAGGGGCAAACAGAACACATTCCACATAAGCTCCTTATTATTTTATATAGATTTTCTCAGTATAATTGGTTTAAAAAGACTAGCTCACTGTTCTGTTAATCAGTCCTGCCCTGACTTCTAAAGACTTTAAGCATCATGGCATTTATTGGCTGGATTTGTATAATTGCCCTTCTGTGAATTGTCTTTTCACACTCTTCACACACTTTTAATTGCGTATTTGAGTTTGTTTCTATCCATTTTACAACAGCTGCTAGTATATTTTGTTATCTTAACTTTCTAAATCTATTGTTTCTCTGTTCATTTAAGTTATGTATTCCTTTGCCATACCCAAATTTCTTTTAAAAATGATGAAATTCAAATATATTTAATTTTGTTTAATAGTTTTGAATTTTCAGTTTGGAGAAAGAAAATGTCCTTTTCACCTACAGATAGTATCTTTTATCTCTTATATTTTTAAATATTTTTTAACAAGTAAGATTCATCAAGAATTTGTTTGTATATGTGATATAACCGTATGTGAACGTTTATTCTGCCAGAAGACTAGCCCGCTGTGTCAGCACCACTTAATGGATAAAGCATTCTATCTTTAATAAATTGAACCATCACTTGCACATCTGTTAAATTTTAATCTACACTGAAATTGGTTTCTGGATACTCTATTTTTTCCTATAATCAGTTTATCTGTTCAAGGCCAAGACCAGAGAGATTTAATTACACCAGTTTTATAGTGTAATCTAACATATAAAATGGAGATCACTCACCAATGCTTTTTTTTCATTTTTTTCTTGGATACTTTAAATCGCTTATTAATAAAATGTAATGTCATTTTTCCAGTAAGATAAATACACTCGGATTTTAATTGGAATTGCATTATTTAATACATTAATTTTGGAGTACTGACATTTTCATGACAATAAAACCTTCACATGGCATGTCCTTACAGTTGCTCAAATATATATACATATATATATATATATTTGTTATATGTCCATCTGTTTAACAGTTTTCTTCATAAAGGCCCAGAGTTTTTCTTGTTAAGTCTCTTAAACTTTTCTAGTTTTATTGCTATTGGGGATGGAAATGTTTTCCATTTCTATTGCTCGTAATTTATCACTAGAGTTGAATCAAGTTTATCTGGTTCCCAGACCATTTTACCAAATTATATTATTACAAGAGCTTTATCCTAGTTTCTTGAGTTTTCCAGGTATGCCGTCATACTATCAGAAAAGAGATCAGTTGAGCACTACTTTTCCAATTACTGTTAGTGATACTTCACATACGTGAATACATAGGGAATAATAAAATGAAAAATTTCCCTAGCCCCGTCAAACTAGGAAAACACTACAAATGTGACTGCACTACATGTCTACTCCTCCCTGGTGCCATCCCATTCCCTCCCTACTGACATCTGCCATCCTAAGTTATTCCCAGGAAGATATGCACTGCTAAAAAAAAATAATAATAAAAATAAAGTGAATTGTTTTATACATCATAAATAGTATCACACTGTATCTAACTTTCTAAAATTCTTTTTCATTCAACATTAGGTTTCTGAGATTAATCATGATGATGCATGTTGCTCTAATATATTTCTGTTGATTGATATCTACTATTTCACTGAAGGAACACATAATATATTTGTCCATTTTCCTGTTGTTAGTGTTTCAGGGTGATTTTTGTTTTTATTATAAAACCTGCTGTGACAGAAGTCTTTTTATGCACATGAGTCAGAATATGTATCTAAAAGTGGAATTCTTTGATTGAAGTCTCTTTTTTTTTAATATTTATTTTATTTATTTACTTGACAGAGACAGAGACAGCCAGCGAGAGAGGGAACACAAGCAGGGGGAGTGGGAGAGGAAGAAGCAGGCTCCCAGCAGAGGAGCCTGACGCAGGGCTCGATCCCACAAGGCCATGATCACGCCCTGAGCCGAAGGCAGACGCTTAACCGCTGTGCCACCCAGGCGCCCCTGAAGTCTCTTTTTATCTTCAACTTGAAAGGCTATTGACAAACAGCCCTCCAAGGTATTTTGAGTCGTTTTGCCATTTTATATTTCCATGAGCAAGTCCCATTCCTCCCTTTTCTAGCCAGGACTTACAGTATACATTTTAAAAACTGCTGCCAGTACAATGGGTATGAAATAGTATCACACTGTAGTTTTGATTTGCAACTCTCCAATTTCTTGTGAGCATAATTTAAAAATATATTTATTGACCATTAAGATTTCATCTTTTGTGAATTATCTCTTTCTGTTTTTTATCCATTTTTCTCATGAGCTGTTTGCTATCTCTTATCAATTTGTCAGGAGTTCTTGAAAATAATCTCTGGTCACTATATGCATTGCAAAATCTTCACCCAGTCTGTGGCCTTCTTTTGGGGGGAGGGGCGTGAGGAGACCGGTTTCCCCTAAAAAATGTCTAAAAATTTCATAAGTGAAAGAAATTTCCCTATCTTCAGTGCTGGAACAGTTACTGGCATATAGCAGATGCTCAATAAATAATTTTTGGATGAAATACTGAACAATATCTTTGAGTTCTCTAGGTCTACCATAACTCTGTTTTTTAAACCACTGTGGTCTCTTAGCTTAGTATCCTAGTATTTCAATGATTACTATATAGATTTTAAATTTTGAGATTCTATCATACATTAAAATTTAAAAGAAAAAGTAATTTATATCTTTTTAGCTACAGTGTAGCACTGTTCTCAGTGAAAATTAGCATAGAAAAAGTATTAGAGTACTGGCTGCTTGAAAAGTACAATCCATGTCTTGCTCTCATCCAAAAGGAGAAATTAAAATTTATTTAGTTTTCCAAGTATCTGAAAAGATATTGAAAAAAAAGTGAGAAGACTAGATATATTTCCCATAAAATTTTAAAGATTTGATATATGAAATTACATATGTTTACTATTTTTCTGATTTTGATCCTAGAAAAAACCTACAAAATTATAAGAGCCTTCACATCAAAAAGCATAAAATTAACATGGTAATTCTTTGATTTCCTAAAATTAAAAGCAAAATTGTGGGAAGAATGACTCTAAAGTCAAATAAAACTTTGATTTGAATTTTGATTTTGTTTTCTGCAATGTATTTAATTCTTAGACCCTCCATTTCTTCATCTGAAAAATAATAATCTTATTTGATAGGACTGCCATGAAAAGACATCGTATATGTAAAGCGCTATGGCTCCTGGTTCACACTGGATGCTTGTATGCTCATGTGACAGATCACTCCCCAGATACAACTAACGCATGACCCAAAGAGAACAAATGCCTAGAATCCTCAGGCTTTTGGAACTACTGTAGCCCAGAAGCAGTCAAAAACACACTTCAAAGATGCATCAAAAGGCAGAATATACAAGCAATTCAAAACACAGAAACAAGAAGATAAAAGAAGGGGAAAATCAAAAGTAATAGCAACTCCTCAAATAGCAGAGAAGAGTGGTTGACAGGCAAACAATTATACAACAACCAACATAAGGCAGAACAGAGCGAGAGAACTAATACTACATGCACCTTAATACAGGACTGATAAGCACTCTTCAAAGGTACAAGAAAGCCCAAACCACAAAGAACTCTGTTACATCCTGTGCATCCATCCACAGGGCTGTGTGCCTCGTTGAAATTACCTTATGACAACACTTCAACCTTTGGGCAGACTACGAAGTCCAGAAGCACTGAAAGTTTCTTGCCACTGAGAATAATTTGAACATCTAGCACATAACAGGAGCTCGGGAGATATCTGTCAAACGAATGAATGAGTGACTGAATGAATGACTAAAACAACCAAGAAACAAAAGGAGTGAAGGCAGGAAAATGTGGAATTTCGCTCTCTGGTTTTATCTCATCGGCATCAGGGTACAGAGGGTGCACAGTTTCAGGGTTAACTATACACCCCAATTTGCTCAGGATAATCCCAGTTTTCACCTGTTGCTCCATTTTTATTAATAGCATCCCTTTTTATGCTCAAAGGTGTGCTGGTCTGGATGACAAATCACATGGCCATCCTTCGTAGACTGATACTTAGTGCAGACTGTAAATCAGAAGAGGCACGTCTGCAGTCCTAAAACAGCCCTTGACAAGAAACTGTCTTCAAGACATTTGTTACATCATTTGAGATAGCACACCAAAGGAAGGAGAACAATTATTCAAATTTAATAATGTTAGGACATTAAGACACTTTCTATGTCTTTTTTTATTCTTGTTTTTCACTTTTCATAGGATTAGTCACTATCATTCCAATACTCATTTCTATTCATCAACCAAAATTTACCCTGTATAAATGAACCAAACACGTAATTAAATGCTGACAATCTAGAACTCTGAATATCCAAGTTTCCAAACTGCCACTGATGTCAAAACTTCACCTATAAGTAGAAGCTTAATATACAGCACATTTGGGAACTGAAAAACCCCAACATATACTTTATATTTCCTGTATTCTCTGAAGTGTCTAAAGATAATTGGATTTCCTTTATAAATTATAATGTTCAGATAATGCTTTTCATGGTTTGTTCTCAATAAAAAGTTTTTAAAAAAAAAGTATAAGTATCATTGGATACTTATAGGAAAGTAAAAGATTTTCAGTGACCAAATGCAATAAGCTGTTTTAGTCATATGGAAAAATCCACAATATAACTCTAGAAAAACAATAAGAAAAGGAGTTGGCTGCCAAATAATTTTGTTTGTTTTTCAAAGATCACATTCTGAGCCCTATATGCCTTCTGATCTGTGTTCTATCACTTTAATTTCAGTCTCACGGCACTATAGAAAATTAACCACCAAGGAAATAAATCAAATTATCAGTTGCATTACTGCCATTTTACAAAACAAGAAAAAACACAAGAAATTATTGACAGGTGGGGTGTTTTTTTTGCCTAAATATCTTTTGATTCCTATTCAATGTTCATATTGACATTAACATTATCATTTCTATTAGTTTATTTTGAGAACAATCTGCTAACTTTTTCCTAATTGTTTCTAGAGGCTCAAGGTCCCTGCTTTTAAGTATTTTTTTCTTAATGGGTTATGCTTTGTTGATTTGATCTTTTTATATTCCTTTAGGAAAAGAGTATTTCAAAAATATTTTCTTCCATGCCTGAGGATAACAAAACAATTCTACTAATTGTTGAGTATAGAAATCATTAAGGAATTGAGGCCAGTGTTTTAAATTTTTTTTTAATTATTTTCCCTCCTGCTCATGGTATAGTGCTGACTGGGCTTGTGAACAATAATATTACTTGAGATGAAAAATATTACTTCAGGACGCCTGGGTGACTCAGCTAGTTAAGCATCTGCCTGCAGCTCAGGTCATGATCCCAGAGTCCTGGGATCGAGTCCCCACTGGGCTTCCTTGCTCAGTAAGGAGCCTGTTTCTCCTTCTGCCTGCCATTCCACCTGCTTGTGCTTGTGCACTCACTCTCTCTCTCTGACAAATAAATAAATAAAATAAAAACATTACCCCAGAAGAACTACATCAGATTTGTAATCACCACTTAGATAATATACAAAATAGTAACAGCTTTAATTGAGCCCTCGAGAGAGGCTTTTATATTCTTTACATGTCCTATCTCATCTAACTACCAGAAGAATCTTAACAATACTGATTACAACACTGATCATCCATTAGTTATATCGTTCACTGATTATCACTACAACAATGATTATCCATACTTATATATTAGGAATCTGAACCACACTGTGGTTAAGGAACTTGCCCAAAGTCACCTAGCTAATTAAATAGCAGAGTGGAATCTGTTATTTATTGCTGTGTAACAAATTACCACAAAGTTAGCGGCTTCGAACAACACATAATTATTATGTCGCAGTTGCAGTGATTCAGGAATCAGGGCAGGGCTTAACTGGGTCCTCATCTCAGTGTCTCACAAGGCAGCATGTTTGCCATATTTTATTGGTTACAAACAAGTTACAGATTGGGAGTCACTTTTGAGTGGGCCGTCCACATGGGAATATGAACTCAGTGTATGGCTTCAAGAGCCGTGCAAAGGGCACTCTCATCTCAACATAGCATATCTCTTCCAGGGCAACAGGTAAGGTGTTTTGATTGGTTTTCAACTTTACTTTATTGAGGTAAAATTCACATAACTTAAAACTCACCATTCTAACCATTTTGTACACTCGAAATACCGTACAAACATCATCACTTTCTAATTTAACAACACTTTTATCATACCAAAAAAGCAAGCCCACACCCATTAAGCAGTCACTTCCCCATTCCCTTCTCCCCCAAGCTCTGGCAACCACTAATCTCTGTCAGTATTTATGGGTTTGCTATTTCTTACAGATGGGATCATACACTATGTGGTCTTTTGTGTCTAATGTCTTTCACTAAACATAATGTTTTCAAAGCTCATTCATGCATGTATTAGTACTTTTTTATGGCTGAATAATGTTTCATTGTTTGGATATACCACATTTTATTTATGCATTTATCAGTTCATAAGTACTTGGGTTGTTTCTACATTTTTGCAGGTTTTTTGTTATGGACATTCGTATATAGATCTTTGATTGAACATTATGTTTACAATTTTCCTGGGCATAAATAGACACCTTTTCTGGGTCAGATGGAATTCTGTTTCCCTTTTAAGAAAAATGGCCAGACTCTTTTCCACAGCAAGTACACCATTTTAAATTTCCACCAGCAATGAGTGAGGGTTCCAATTTTTCCACATACTTGCCAACACTTCCTATTTTCTGGGGCTTTAAAAATAATTATTATTGGGGCACCTGGGTGGCTCAGGTGGTTGAGCAACCAACTCTTGATTTTGGCTAAGGTCACAATCTTGGGATTGCGAGACTGAGCCTTGTGTCAGGCTCCATGCTCAGCATGGAGTCTGCTTGAGATTCTCTCTCTCCCTCTGCCCCTACCCCCATTCATGCTTGTGCTCTCTCTCTCTCTCAAATAAAATAAATAAATAGTCTTAAAAAATTATTATAGTCATTCTTGTGGGGGTAAAGTGGTATCCCACTGGGGTTTTGGTTTTCATTTCCCTAATGACTAATGATGTTGAGTGTGTGCTTATTGACCATTTGTGTAACTTCTCTGGAGAAAGGCCTATTCAATTCCTCTGCCCATTTTTCAATCGCACTGTTTGTCTTTTTGTTGTTGTGTTATAAGAGTTCTTTATATATTCTGGAAACTAACCTATTAGCTCTAGAATTCCATCAGCTCTTAGCGTTTTGAAGTCATACAGCCCCCTCAAGAACACATGAATCCATTGTAGCTATGGTACCTCAATTATAGGTTACTCATCAATTATAGGTTGAGTACATAGTATATTTAATGAGTTGGACTTATATCTTGGAATAAATTCAAATGGTTGTTTTAATGCACTGTAGCAGGCTGGCAGGGAATCATTGTGAAGAGAGTTTTTTATGTATTCCTCAATCATATAAAGTTATTTGACCCCAGGCTAAAGCAGGCATTGTGTATGTAAACCATTCTAAAATTCTGAGTTCTTCTCCTATGCCACTTGCCAATCATGTGGATAGAATGCATTAGGCTAAAACCACCTTATGGACAGGAAAACCCCAGATCCTCCATACATAGGAGATGTACAATAGAATTTAGTAAGTTCATACATCAAAATCACTGAAATGGAACAAGGATAAATATCTATGTAAAGCCATAAGAAATTTCAACATTATCTGGCAAATAAATGAGGTGTTTTTGGAGAGGTGATAAAGAGTAGTTACATTTTTAAAATCATATTATTCTTTACCTAATTTAAAAATAAATTTTTGATAAGTTAATTTATTCACTAATGGTTAAGAACATTATATTAACAATGACCGTTGAACTGAATTCCTTAGGCTTAAAAATTGAAGTCCAGTAAAATCATTAAAACTGTCCAAAGTAAAAGAAATATTAAAGCAATTTTAACACAAAATCTAATAACCTAATAATTCAAGTGAAATAGACTTTTTTGACAATGCACTCAGGAAATAATGGTCAAATTTTCAAGTAGATGATTGCTTCAAATGGAAATTGGAAAAAAAATAAGGCTTATGATAAATTTTATTGAGTGAACCAAGATTTGTTTTCCCAAAGGAAAAATAAACGGGTATAAATAAAACTGAAGAAAACTAAATTATGATATAGCTCATTGAAGTATAATACCTACTCTAGTGACTTCTTTCAAAATATGTCTAAATCTTTTCAGACCACAAATTTTAAAAGGAAAGCTCATTTTCTAGTTAAATAGGCATGCTGTGCTAAAGAATATTCCAGGCATTATCTTTGTTAATGTAACCATTCTAAAGATTCTGCAGTATCTTATTTACCAGGAATTTCAATTCCTCGTATATTATAAAGCACATGTAACTTCAGTTTAAGACTCTGCTGAGTTCTATGTCTTTTGTGATATTTTTTTCATTTAAAATTAGTCCCTCTTCAGCTAGTAATATTGTCATGGAAGACCAAAACAACAGGCATTAAATAGTTAAAAAATAGCTAACCATAGCTGTGTTATTCTTATAAGAACAACTGAATTTAAATAAATGAATAAAATAAAATTAGCCCCTCTTCATCACAACGCTAACCAAACTGCTTCTCTTAAGGAGGGTGTAAGCACTGTGTCTGCGTCTCCTGCCCTCCAGGAGCCCTGGCCTGGGAAGAGGGGCCTGGTTCTTTACCTCTGTAACAGTCTTCTTTTACCTGGTGCATAGGTAATCAAGGTACAACTTTAAAGTCCATTTCAAACGCACAGACACTAGAAACCATACTTCACAATTCATAGCAACCGTTACTTAACTTCATTAAACCAAACATCTTTGCACTAAGTTTTTCTAGACATCCCCCTGTGGGGAATACAGACAAAGATACTCTTGCAATCTTTAACTACATTTTAAACTAGTAGAGGAAAGATGCCTTCATAGAAACCACCAGAGTAAAACACAGAATGGGAAGCACCAGGGCAGACCTGTAGACCTGTGATCGACACTCCTCAGTCACGCTAATCTGAAGAGCATACCAGGAACACATTAGCAGTGACAAAGCATTTGCTTCTGCCTCTGCACCAACCCTCAAATGCAGAAAGTCCAGTTGCTCAACCCCAATTAGGCACAAACAACCCCGCTGGTCATGTTACTTCCTCACTTACCTGTTTTCTTGGCTAGACTCTAATCTGCATGAGGGTAGGGCGTGAGGAGATGGGACCCCTGCCCGTCTGGTTCATCATTATATTCCTGTTAATCCCGCCCGGTGTTCATAAGTGCAGGTCGAGTAAACAAACATACTGAGAGTCACGCGCCCAAACAGCTAAGCCTCCTGTGGATCTGTGCTCTCCACACCCTGCGGCATCCGCTCGTGCCACGACAGCCCCTGCAGTGACGTCTCATTTCATTGCTCCTGCTGGTAATCTAGAGCAGCTTCCCATTCTCGTTGATACCTTCAACCACAGCTGGATGCTTTGTGCTGTCTCCCACTTTATTTTCATTCTATATGTACCTGCTTAAACTATCGGGCACAATCTATGCTCCAGCAATTACCCGTGTCAAGGATGGGGTATACACCCCCACACAGGTCTATATATTATCTATATCATAGACAGGGTAGAAACGCTTTTAAGTGGCATTAGCTTTAATGCACTCATCAGTGCAACTTCTTTACCATGGGACCTGGACATGGGTCTAAAAAGGCTGGATTAGAGGAGAAACTTTGTGATATACTCAATCCACATTTCCCTCAAACACGGACTCATCTTCTTTGGACCAAGTTTATGTACCTAGATTTTCCATAATCATTGAATACAGCTATTTTCCAGGAGATTCCACAAGTCTCATTGTAAATAAAGTCCATGTAGCTTAAATCGCCTGGAGTTCCCAATAAAACTAAATTTTGGTGTGAATTCCTGACAGACACACTACCAAGGACTAACACTGAAATGTTTAAGTCAACTTAATCATTCTGAATTGCTATAGACTAGTTCAGAGAACAGATCATGAAAAATAATAAATCATCCCACTTGGCAATCTATTTATTTAACAGAATAGTGAAAAGAATAAATCTTGAAATCCAAAGACAATTATTTGTTGAATATTCAAATGATCTTAATTTGAAGCCCAGCTAAGTCATTTTTGAGCTCTTTAAATATTAAAGATGAGTTTGGGCAAGGTATAAACCCTGAGTTCTGGTTTTCTCATACATAAAGGTCAGATAACATTACTTATTTATAGGTTTGTTTTGAAAATCAAATGCTACAGTGGGATTGAAAGCAACTTGTAAATGGAGGAACACAGCACAAAGATTAAATGTTGATTTCCTCCTTTACCCTCACACACTCCTATTTTCCTCTTTGCCTACTTTCAAAGCTTTGAAACTAGAGAAAAATTTACCATGCTGCGTGAAAGCTTGGTGCACCATTTTTTTAAAAGCATACAATGTAAGACTTCAATTAGCTCGTAATAAACTTGACCTTTTTTTTAAGATTTTATTTATATATTTATTTGACACAGAGAGAGAGAGAGAGAGAGTGAGCACAAGTAGGCAGGGCAGTAGACAGAGAGAAAGGGAGAAACAGCTTCCCTACTGAGCAAGGAGCCCAATGAGGGACTTGATCCCAGGATCCTGAGATCATGACCTAAGCCAAAGGCAGACACTTAGCTGACTGAGTCACCCAGGCACCCCAAACCTTGACGTTTGTTCTCTGATAACATCAAACTTCTGGAACTCATTCAAAAGTTACTAATTTGCTATCCATATTGTCATGAAATCATGAATTCCTTAATCTGCCTTGGATGAGAAAAAAGGATAAACATATTGTAATATACTCTAGATTAATGTTTTTCAAACTTCTCCTACCATTTCCTGTATTAAAAATGGATTTTACACCGAGTTCAGTACATTTATACAGTCATACGTACACACACAAAGTTCCCATGAAATAATACATAATTTTAATAGAAGTGATGCATTATATTTTCTCATCCATTATATTCTAATTTTTAAAGTATTGTTTAAATGATTATTACCAACTACTATTCTAACTACTCACTATTATTATTACTAAGTATTGATTAACTATTATTTCACAACCCATTACTGGTTGTGACATGCAGTTTGAAAAACCATTCTTCCATCGTGAGGGTTTATTCCTGTGAGAGTTCTTGTTGCAAATAACAGAAGCCTAATCTTGCTAATTTAAATAGAAAATGAATTTATGAACAGGATACCAGCAATATCACACAGAGTCAACAAAGAAGTAACAGGACTTAAAGCAGTGTTCTGGGTAGCAGAGACAAAAGCCAAGGTCATGCCATAGCAACTGTCTAATTAAGGACAGCCACTATGCTGCCACCACTGGCCGTTCACTAGTGATGCCACCAGCAGTCAACGTCAGTTCACATCCCCATGGCTACTGGTTCATGATTCTTGATTCCACTGCTGTGGCTTCAAGTATTTCTCTTGTCCCTTTACGTGTGTATACATCGCATCCTCCAGATGTGAATTCTGGGTAGAAGCATATACTTGGCTTGTAATACTTCACGTGCACAGCAAGGATATTTAAAGGCTGAGCTGCCAAAAAATAGCAAATATACAGTACAAGTTTCTTTTCTATCTCTGATTACTTAATATTATTTATAACTCATTGGGGCCAGTGGAATCTTCAGGAACCAGAAGTTTACTCTCCCTTTTCTCTTCTACCAATAGCAGTGCAATAAAGACTGGAGGAGAAAAGAACAGGAAAAGAGACTTTCTGAATCATCACTTAACTTTTGATGGTCAATAGGACAAGATCTCTACTGTGAAGGCAGAAGGAGTACCTGCTAGGCAAATGGAGCCTGAGGTCCCATAGCAGATGCCCTGTCCCTCCACCCTTCTCTGCACCACCTCCCAGGCTGACTTTTATGAACCATGTAAATCTTCCCCTGGCTTTTGGCTGGGTTTGGTCAAAGAGGACCCTAGCAGATCAGAAAGAGGGAGAAGAGTGAGGTCTGCGCATTTATTTCTCCTCACCTTCCTTGTGAGTTGCCTTGAGCTTGCTAACCCTTCTCTGAAGGTCATTGATTCTCTCAAGGCAGCTGACTCCCCAGGAACCTCTTCTTCCAGGCTCTAGTAACTATTTCCTTCTCTGATCCCCTCAGTTCCAGAGGAGGTCACTTCCTGTCCTTGAACTATCTACACACATGTCTTAGGAAATAGCCTCCTTAGTAAATAATCTCTTGTGAATTACCCTATTTCAAGTACGTCACCTGCTTCTTGGGAGTCTAGCTAATACAGATCATATTTTGACCTTGGCTATGTCAAAAATTATTTGACCTCAGCTCTTTATCTATAAAATGTGCAAAGTAAGAATTACTGTTAAGAACATGATTATACAGGTTATAATGAATGTGAAAAATGCTGAAAAATATTATACAGATTATCATTAGGAACAGTATTAAATTAGTATTGTGATACAGCCAAATTTTGATTATAAAGACCAAATATGATAACAGATAATAAAACAGATATTATTTGAATAATAAAATGGACACAATAAATTTTCTCACCCTCCTTATGAAAAAGACTTAACACTGTTATTTTTAATAATTATTTTAACTCCAAGTAGAAACAGTGAAATCCTGGACATGTTCCAAGATACCACCACACTATATAATCAAGAAGCCTAATCTGATCAAAACAATTGGCAAATTACTTAATAAAGGAAATGTTTCAGTGCACCAAAGAGAAGGACGCCATCTTTGAAACAGTAACCATGTTTTTATTTATTTGCACCACTGAGACTGAACGAATAAAATGGAAATCTTGAATGTCGTTTCAGTTTTTCTCACCCTGTTGTACCTCAGAGATGCCCCAGGAGAGATGAAGGTACCTGGTAGCCATGGCAATGCACTTTGGAAGATTCCCAGAGCTCCAGAAGGAGTCTACATGGAGGAGGCTACTGTAGCTAAAGCAGCAACTTCAACACAGGACACAGAGAGGACAACTCCCCGAGACCTCAAGAAATGCATGAGCAGCATTCTACTCTCCATAAGCCAAAATGGAAAGAAGCCATGAGAACTGTGCCATTGCTCATGATAACAATCTGCTCATCTGTACCCGTAGTACATTTTAGGGAAAGCTGTGCCTCCTAAGAAAACAAAACATAAACCTGAAACAACCCCTCTCAATCTTTGGATGCACACCTTATTTCCTACCAGTCTCTTCCTCTCTCTCCTATTTCCACACACTTACACTCACTATATAGGGTAGATTATTTAGGGCAATGCTAGTAGTTGCTCTAACAAATTCACATCCCAAGGCTCAACTGTGTTAGAGTCTTGAGTAATGGCACGTATGTGTGTTTTAGGGGTGGGAGGAATGTTCATTCAGGGACAAGTTTCTCCATCATCATCCTGTTTGTTCGAAAGTCACCATGGTCATCTGTGTCTACTCACTGGAACGGAAACAAGCACAGGTAATCTTTCTTAGGAAGTATTTTGGGAACAGGACAAGAAAATAATTTCTACAAATGTTCCATTAGTGCTCAGTCACCTGACCCCACCTACCTACAAATATATTCCAGCTGTGTTGTCAGAAAAGAGAGGAAATGGGTTTTGGTTAATACTGAGCAGATGGTATCATAACAAATTTATCCTGTTTTCTCCCCCCCATTTACTTTATAATGATCTTTTGCAAATTTTGAAGAAATCGGATTCAACAGCTTCACAATCCTATCATATGGATGTAGAGTAAAGACTGAGTTATTTCCTGAATTAGAAGTTTATCAAGTTTGGGGGCATTATAAATCACACTGCTATGAACATTTTTATACATGGATTCTGGTTTATCATAAACTCACTTCCTCAGACAAAATGTACAAAAGAGGAAAACAAAGGCTCAGAACATTTCAAAGTGTCTTGATAATCTTGTAAATTGCTTTCCAGAAAGATTGGATCAATTTACAGTTCCATGGGAGAAGACAAAGGAACTTAAATCGCCATACACTTGTTGGTACTGATTAAAATCATTTCATTCATACTCACAATTTTGATAACCAAAACAGCAATAATGCTGGTTGAAAGTGCATGTCATGGATTCTTTGAGTGTTAGATATGTTTTCATAAAAGTCTGTATTCGTGTTATCTCTTTTGTATGTTTCTTTTCATATGTTCTATATATTACCTTTTAAGGTATTTTGAATAAGAAAATTTTGTATGTATCATCTATATATTAAGTTTATAAACTCACTTAACTTTATGTCATATTTGTATCAACATTTCAACCAGATATTTTTGGCTTTTCAATTTTATATGTTTTACATTCGATAAATGTAATGGTTAATTTTATATGTCAACTTGACAGGCCAAGGGGTAACCAGATTAAACATTATTTTTAGGTGTGCCTGTGAAGGTGCTTGTGGATGAGATTAGCATTTGATTTGAATTGGTGCATTCAGCAGAGAGCCTTCCCCAATGTGGGTGGGCATCGTCCAATCTGCTGAGGGCCAAACATAAGGCACAGGAAAGAGAAATTTGCCCCTTTGATTCCTGCCTCACTGCTGGAGCTAAAACATCTCATCTCATCTTCTCTTACCCTTGGGCTTGCCTTTACATCACTGGCTCCCTTCGTTCTCAGGCTTTGGGACTTAGACTGAATTACACCACTGGCTTTTCTGGGTCTTCAGATTATAAACGGTAGCTCATGGGACTTCACAGTCTCCATAATCACATGAGCCAATTCCTCATTTCATATATATGTATATGCATACAAACACACACAAACATACACACGTCCTACTGGTTCTGTTTACCTGGAGAATCCTAATACAGTAAACAGTCACACATATAAGCATAAAGACATACATGCAAGGGAAGAAAGCATAAAGAAAATAATCTAGACAATAGCATCCTATCTCAAAATAAGATAAAGATCCACCTTAAAGAGTATTTTTGCTTTTTCTTTCTTCTTCCTTTTATTTAAACATTTAAATATTTAAACCATCTTGATCTGATTTTGAAATAGAAAGTGGACCAAAATAAAAAAATAAGAGAAAAATTAAACACTCTACTCACAGCTAGCTTGCCAATTTTCTCAACATACTTAATTAAACTGAATAATCCATGAATCATTAAAAAATCATTAAATCATCATTTTATTTATTCTGTCATAGATGAGATTCATTTGATGAATTCGTGTCATAACTGAAGGCATGCTTGTTACAGATATCGATCATCACTTTATCATCAGTATTTAGCATCTCATGAGAAGAATAAACAGCCTGATGTAGCTTTTGTCACTTAATTTGAAGTGCTGTATATTTTGTCTCAAAATTTTATATATAAGTGAGCGTCACAACTAAGAAAGTCCCTGAATAGGAGGTGAAAATGAAGTGCCTGGACTAAACTGGATGCTCATTAAGGCAGAAGAAAAGAAAATGACTTTGCTTTTTCTAAAAGACCATTTTCTAATATAAAAGATCTCCAATACATGCAAGCAAAGAAGTCTGGCTAAAGGACCAACATAACACAAGAAATCCATTTTCTGAGACATATGAAGATTAGTTGAATCATGTATCCTTTCTCAACCCTTCACTGGGAAGTACTCCAATTTACAGATTTAAGGCAAGATCAAAAGTTTTCTATAAAAATAATGCTCTACAGAAATAATTAGAATGCAATTGAGAAACTGTCACGGCACCTCGAAGACTTTCTATCAGTTAATACTTTTTATTTGTATAACAAAGAAGTCTAAAGTTTGAATCTTATCCATACTAAAATAATTCAGGATACTGGAGTGTGTATAAATACTCATCCGTGAGGCGCCTGGGTGGCTCAGTCGTTAAGCGTCTGCCTTCGGCTCAAGGCGTGATCCCAGGGTCCTGGGATCAAGCCCCGCATCAGGCTCCCTGCTGGGAGCCTGTTTCTTCCTCTCCCACTCCCCCTGCTTGTGTTCCCTCTCTCGCTGGCTGTCTCTCTCTCTGTCAAATAAATAAATAAAATCTTAAAAAAAAAAAAAACCCTCATCCGTGGCCTTAAATGTAAAAGAAAGGTTGATTCTGTTTAGGAGCACAGATAATAAATTTAAAAACATCTGAAGCTAGCTATAAATCGGTATAACCTGTTTGGAGAACTATTTGTCCCCATCTACTACAGCCCACAGACATACCCAACGACCCAGTAATTCTACTCCTAGGTAAATATCCAACAGAAATGTGTACCAAAAAATGTGGACAGGAATGCTGATAGAAGCACTGTTATAATAGCGCAAAACTGGATAAATCGTGGGATATTCATGAGCAATGATAGTATTAAGAAAGTNAGGTAAATATCCAACAGAAATGTGTACCAAAAAATGTGGACAGGAATGCTGATAGAAGCACTGTTATAATAGTGCAATACTGGATCAATTGTGGGATATTCATGAGCAATGAGTGAACTAACTATTCTAAAATGATAGTATTAAGAAAGTTCACAAACGAAATGTTAAGTAACATCAGCAAGAATACATACTGTATTATTCTATGTATATGTAACTTTAAAATAGCTCAAACTAATTCATGGTGTTGGTTGCTGATATGAGAAGGGGAAAGAGGAAAAGAGGTAAAAACCACACAAAATAACTGTACTAAGAAAAAAAATGTGTATGATCATTCTTATTTTGGCACCTAGCATCCCCTACTAGAGGCTAAGCAGCTCTCATCTCCCCACCTTGCCCCCTACAGAAACTTACAGGTGTCCAGACAAATGACATGGAAGTACTCTTGCATGTGAAATAATTCACAGAACAAACAACAGAAGAATTCCCTAGGAAGGGCTCAGTTTCCTTTAGGAGTGAAACAAGAACCAAGGTAGATGGTGGTAGGGGGGTGCAGCCAGGGTGAGGGAACCCACAAGGCAGGACGAGGCTGGTGTAAAAGTTCCACCAGCACCAAGGGATGGAGGACACTGGGCTTTGTAATCAGACTGCACAGATGTCTAGCAAAGGAAAAAGGGGAAAAGTGGGAAGCTGAAAGGTGTCAGAAGCCAAACATTGAAAATGCAGGCTCTTTATTACAATTACAGTTGTGACATATGTAAAAGTATGCCTTGGTGAAATTATCCATATACAACAGGTAAAATATTTTTATAAAGTGTTTTAGATAAAAGGAAAAATATCTTTATCCTTTTAATAAAACAAATGAACAAAAACTTCCCTGCTTTAGATCCAAATTATGTCCTGCTCCGTAATGGATTAATCACAAGGATCTTACAAAATAAACTGTGATACGCACATCACATGCTTGTGGCAAGCACGGAAAAAGTGTATGTTAACTTCTATGTGTATGTTCAATCCTAGCAACAGATTTTGAAGTTGCATATTTCATTAGCTATTCAGTCAGCATAAATATTTTAGGTAACCAAAAGACCTTATATTACTTGTATTATTTGTACATGGTGTATGATTTATGGCTTGAGCAAGACAGCAATGTTTGATCAACACAAAGGACAAAGGGTTTTAGGAAAAGGTAAATTTCTTACAATTAAATTGTTGACTTGTCTTTGCCCAAATCTCCCTTAGAATAGAATTTCTCCTGTTAAAGTAGAAAAACTGTTGAAGCATTTTTGTTCTTTTGAAAGACCTTGAAATAATCCATTTCCTCTAAACATGACAAGGAACAACTATACTTTTTTCTCCTCTTATTTCAAAATAGCTTTTTAGAAAATGATTGCCTCCATACTCCTGTAACCTCCATTCCTTGTCTCTGTGTAATGCACTTTTAGGGATTAACAGAGGAGGGTCCCCAAATCTAGCACTGCATGGACACAGTTCACAAATGCAGAGGCTCTCCTCCTCCTTCTGTTGACATTTTCCATCTGGGGCTGCCAAACATTCCATGGGACATACTTAGGCTAAAAATTGCTCATTGTTTATCTGAAATTCAAATTTAACAGTGTCTCCTATATTTTTATTTGGTAAATCTGGCAACCTGACTTCTACCCCAGGAAGTTCTATGTGTGGATTCTCCTTTCTTCCCCGTGTCTACTTTCTCCCCTAAGATTTCACCTGCCCATTACCTGTTTTCGCAATGTTTCACACGGTGATCTCCAGTTCTGCTTGTCTGAAGCTAAATGCTTTATCATCACACTTCTTTTTTTTTTAAGATTTTATTTATTTATTTGACAGAGATAGAGACAGCCAGCGAGAGAAGGAACACAAGCAGGGGGAGTGGGAGAGGAAGAAGCAGGCTCCCAGCGGAGGAGCCTGATGTGGGGCTCGATGCCAGAACTCCAGGATCACGCCCTGAGCTGAAGGCAGACGCTTAACCACTGTGCCACCCAGGTGCCCCATATCATCACACTTCTACCAAAGTAAAATTACTAACCCTGCTTACCACCTCCAAACACACCAAATCCCATATTCCTTCATTCCACAAGTATTTGTTGAGTGCCTATTGTTGAGTGAACAAATATAGACAAATATCCTGTCCCTGTGGAGTTTTGCCCCTTTTTCAAGATCCTCTATGCTCCACCAACCCCATTTGGTCTCCAAATGGACTCCATATGGATCACTGTTATTTCTCATTCTTGCCTCTGCTTTTCTTCCCTTTTATCTCTACAGATCCCGACTCTTCTCAGTGAGTATCCCTCGTGCTCAACTCAGATGAAAAGCAAAAGAGGGAAATTATTTGTTTATATTACTAACTCATCAAGAATTAGGACTCATCTTTCTGAAAGACTGGACACAGTGGCTAAGAAATTATCACCAAAGCCTCTGTTTCTCCTTGTCTTTCCAGTCACAACTCAACTTCGGAAAGGTGTGGTCTTTCTGCCTGTACATCATGGCTCCCGTTCACTCAGGCCTCTGCGGGCTGGCCTCCAGCTTCATAATGTTCTTCCTGTTGGAGTCACCAGGGGCTTCTGCAAGGACAACACGATCGGCACTTTGCCATCTTCATGTAACTTGACTTCTCTGGTGCAGCCGACCTTTTGTCAGCTCCTGCAGTTGGTACCTCTGACGTCACCTACTAGTGATCCTCTTCCACCCCTCTCGCCCCTCTAGCCCCTTCTCCTACTCACTTGCCCCATTTAGAAAAATTAACTGTTGGCTTTCCAAAGGGTTTCATTTTTGACCCTAAGTCCTTCCCACTTTCCATGGATGCTGTTGTCCAACCACATGCCTTCGCCAGCTACCTGTGCTTTTTGAATATTCAAGCTTCATCTCTCTTCTGAACCCCAATCTTAGTCCCAGTACTTCAACTCAGCAAAGCCAACCTTGTTACCTTCCAACTTCCATGCCAAGTTTGCCTTCTTTGGTTTAGATTTCCACTTCCAAGGTTTATTATTTATTCTTTTTTATACTGAATTATGTTCTATTCAAAGCACTCCTGTACCCCCACACCCCAGTAAAATTCCACACTTTTTTTTTAACACTCTACAAACCCATCACTTCTTCTTTGAATCATTTCCTGACTTTCTCTATCAGCTTTGGGCACACACCTTCCCCACTGTGATCTTATTCACCTAGTCCATACCTGTGTTATGTCACAAGTGACCGTGAATTACGCCAATTTTCATTTCACCTTTCCCACTGCACTATGCTCCGTGCGTAGGGATCATGTACTCTTTATAACCCCAGGACATGTCACAGGCCGAGGCACATATATGGTAGTTACAGTGAACTACTGAACTACTGGCCATTCACTCATTCAGTAATTATTTACTGAAGTTATAGTATGTTTCAAGGACTATGACAAGTGGTGAAAACATAGCAGTTTAATATGCAGACAAATCTCTGTTCTTATGGAGCTTACATCCTAATGAGTTCACAGAAATAAAACACCTCCACTCTTATATATCAATTTATTCATAAGTTATTATTTAATGAACATTTTTATCAACTAATTGAATTTTCCTAAAGCTAACATCTAAGTCATACCCCACTTTTAGATTTTAAATACAAAATGAGTGATAATACTTTGTCCCAAAAGTCAGTATTTAAATAATACTCTATTTCATTTCAATGGTAAGTCTCTCAGGAAAATTAAACAAAATCAGGAAAAATCACATAGATAATTTTCTCCCCGTGAGCTGTTATTATTGTTTTGATCTAGTATGTGGTTGGACAATTCTGAATTTTTTGCTGTATTATGAAATATACTAGTGCTTGTTCAGCTCCGGGACAGCGTACCCTGAAAATGACACAAAGTACAAAGCCTCCAAAAGTGAGTGACCAGAATACTGATGAAGCTCTTATTCTTGTCAAATGAGAAACGGCAAAGATACAAGGAGGGTTTACCTACAGAAATTGATGAGTGTAATATTAATGATATTCTAAAGTAACATTTATAGAATATTTACTATGTACCCTGTATTGCTTAAATCCCTGAATACTAACTCATTTAATGTTTTATTTTAGCTGAGGTCCCATAGCTCACAAGTGGCAGAGCTAGGATTCTAGCAGAGTTCCCTTAATCCTATTCTGTTTCACTATACTAGGCTACAGTAGACCAGGAGCAGATATAACTCTTTTGTTTATTGTTTCTCAGAAAATGATTCAGAGTCATTTAAAATCCTGACCTACAAATCTTAAGGTGTTCAGATAATGAGCTGAGCACAGTATGATCAAATGTGTGCATACTCTCACCCATGACTGTTATGGACCGATATGTGGCCCCCCAAAATTCATATGGTGAAACCCTCACCCCCAATGTGACTATACATGGAAACAGGGCTTTCAAGAAGTAATTAAAGTTAGATGAAGTCAGAAGGGTGGAGTCTGAATCTGATAGGACTGACTTAGAAGAAAAGGAAGAGAAAAATTTCTCTCTCTCTCTCCATGCTCATACACTGTAGAGAGGCCCTGTGAAGACACAGCAAGAAGATAACCAGGGAGCTCTCAACAGAGCCCCACCATGCTGACACCCTGGGCTCAGACTTCCAGTCTCCAACAGTTTGGTTGTTCAGCTACGTGGTCTGTTGTATTTTGTTATAGCAGCTTGAGCTAAGATACGTGAGTTAAGAAAATATTTAGCAAATCCTTAAGTGCTTTAATTGGTACTTTAGGAAGAAAAATGCAGATCTTAGGAAAATGACACAAACACCAAAATATAAGATGTAAAATGTAAGAATATGAAGAAAACAGCGCTACTTGCAAGAAAATAATTACAAGAAAATAAGTGGAAAATTGATTTTAAAAAATGCTCAAAGCCAAGTGGCAAGAATAAACTTGGAATATATTAGATTAGATTGAAGGACAGTAAAGAACCACATATATAACCTTCCGTTTCTTTGCCGTTTCTCATTTGACATGAATAAGAGCTTTGTCAGTATTCCGGTCATTTTGGAGGCTTTGTACTTTGTGTCACTTTCAGGGTAAGCTGTCCTGGAGCTGAACAAGCACTAGTATACTTCAATACAGCAAAAATTTCAGAATTGTCCAACCACATACTAGATCAAAACAATAATAACAGCTCATAGGGAGAAAATTATCTATGTGATTTTTCCTGATTTCATTTTAGGTTAGAAAGACTATAAAACCACCCGCACAGGGTTACCACCACACACCGCTTCAGAGCAGCCTGCTCCGGGTTGTTACAGAAGAAGTAAAGTTGGGTCCATACCAAGTGAGTTCTTATTCATCTTCTCTAGTTACCTTAAACCGGATTTTTTAATGGTGGGCTACAAAGGGGAAAAAGAGGTAAAAGGAGCTAGGGGAGTCCAGTATTTAAAAGCCAAACCATATTAGCATATTCTGATATTGTTGATTCAAATAAATTGACAAATAGAGAGCTAATTAAGCTGCATTTCATTGAAACGATTCTCTCCTTTGTGCCTTTAGATGATCACTGAAATATTCATATTTTCAGGAAATTAAATTCATTTTTCACAGTTTCATTCAAGTCCAACTTGGAAGACCCCTAAGGATGCCATAGTTGGTGCCTCAAAAAAATATTTACTCTTAAATTTGTACATAAAGAATTTTAATCTGCACAAAACTGGTAATCAAATAGCCACCTTTGTCTCCCAAAAAGCAGAACAATGCCATTCTTCTGTTGGAGCATTTAAGAACCTGGTTTCTAATATTACACTTTTAACTGTCTGTGTCACTCATTAGACTTCAAAAAAAGAAACCCCATGTTACCGTTGTTATCCACAGGGCAGCACTAGACACCAAACAGACATAAAAACATTCAAAGAATGAGTAAACACAACAAAACAAAAGAAAAAGTAGTGATCTAAAGTGCTTAAGAGATGAAAACAATGGGTTAAATCTATTTTATTTAAGGATTTTATTTGTTTGAGGGAGAGAGAGAGAGAGAGNGAGAGAGGGAACACAAGCAGGGGGAGTGGGAGAGGAAGAAGCAGGCTCATAGCAGAGGAGCCTGATGTGGGGCTCGATCCCAGGACCCCGGGATCACGCCCTGAGCCGAAGGCAGACGCTCAACCGCTGTGCCACTCAGGCGCCCCTAAAGTGTTCTTAAGAGATGAAAACAATGGGCTAAATCTATTTTATTTAAGGATTTTATTTGTTTGAGGGAGAGAGAGAGAGAGAGAATGAGCAAGGGGAGGGACAAAAGGAAGGGGAGAAGCAGACTCCTCACTGAGCAGGGAGCCTGACATAGGGCTCAATCCCAGGACCCTGAGATCATGACCTGAGCCAAAGGCAGATGCTTAACCAACTGAGCCNGAGCCAAAGGCAGATGCTTAGCCAACTGAGCTGCCAAGTGCCCCCATGGACCAAATGAATATGGTGAATCTTCAAATGCTGTGTACAGAAAATATGGGTGGCAGCAACACATAGTATGGTTTTATATCTATATGCAAAAACATAGTGATGTTGTTGCCAAAATTGCTAATGCAATCTTCAATACATATATTTACAGAATTACAGGGTCTATGGTAAATCAGTGCCATATCAGAATGTCTAAAATAATTAAGGGATTCTAATCCCTCTCAGATTAGGAAAGTCTAAAGAACTCAGGAGATTTCTTCTGGTAGGGGAAACAAAGGCTAACAGTGAATATAACTATTTTCTTTATTTGAAGCATAAGTATGTGGCAACGAGATTATATGTATTCTGCATTGCAGAAGAAATAAAACTAGAATCAATAGTTAGAAATTGCACGTAGATTTTAGTTTGATATAAGAAAGTACTTTTGAATAGCCACAGCTGTTTTTAAAAAATAGTTCATAACTGAAAGCTCAGGATTCAGTAGCTATCCAGGTGACTACGGAAGTACACACAATCACCAATAACACTGAATAAAAGTGTAATTCCATTTTTAAAAATTTTCTATAAAATAAATTCCAAAAGGGAGGATGAGATGGTGAATTATTAAATACCTGCCAATATGATTTATACTCGATTATTTCTGTTATTTTGTGTCAAAGGGAAATTTTCAAATAAAGGTAAAAATCATGACTTGTGTGCAAATATGATATATATGTTAAAGACCTTATGAACTCATTACTAATAAGGGAATCAGGCAGATTCCGTGGAGGATCCAAAAACAAACACATGTGTAGATCAGGAATACTGAAGTGAATTAGTAAATGGACTTAACACCAGCTTCTTCCACAAGGGGAAGAGGAGTGTATTAAACCTCCATCTGACAGAATTTATTGGAATGCTTTTAAATGAGAATTATTTGCATTACCATCATGTATCTGCAATTTACAGGTGTGAAATAGCAAAAAGGCAATACAAGGTTCAGAGCCCCCACAGAATTAGATTCAGATAATGCAGAAGGCTGTGCTCTTCATAATGCTGTTTTCTACTGGAGGCACTAAGTAATATTTTTTGTTTATTCCAAATTTCCTTGCCCTTACAACTTGCCCTAAAATTTATGTCACACAGTCAGAAGTGAGGGAACATTCAGAGAATTTGTTCCTTTATGAACTATTGCACTGCCACATGAAACAAATTCTTAATTAGCAAGCTTTGTTGGTGTTGGATGATGGCAAACTCTTAAAAATATGGTATTTTCACAAAAAAGAAATTCATGCTCTCAAAAGTAGTTTACTTAAAACAAGAAATTCATGAACTTGAAAAGCTTACATCTGAATTCTACCCCCTTACAATTTCAAATATTTTCATAGAGTTAATAATGAAAAGCTTGACATGCATTGTGATCTTTCTTTCCCCGACTTCCTGTCTAAAAGATATTCTCTGGGGCTCCTGGGTGGCTCAGTCAGTTAAGCACCTGCCTTTGGCTCAGGTCATGATACCAGTGTCCTGGGGTGGAGCCCCTCGTCAGGCTCCCTGCTCAGTAAGGAGTCTGCTTCTCCCTCTCCCTCTGCGCCACTCCCCCACTCCGCTCGCACTCTCTCTTTTGCTCTCTCTCCCAAATCAATAAAATCTTTAAATAAATAAATAAATACATAAGAAAGTCTCTAAAAGATATCAATGTCATTTTCTCTCATCCTAAACATTTCATTTGATAGGTCTAACTATAGTCATTTAATATTTTTAAAAATAAATTTTCCTGATAAAAGATAAAATAGCATACTCAGTTTATTAATATTATTAAAAATGAGATGTTATACATAAGACTGATTTTATAGAGCGGAAGTATGGTTTATCTTCTTTCATGAACTTGGCAATTGATAAGTATGATGATGGAGACAGCAACAGGAAACAAATGTAGTCATTTCTGACTACGTTCTGACTCATAGTCTAACGAGGGGGCACTGCTCAACACACATTTATTGACAACGACAAAAAAGAATCAGTAGGGGAGACTCTTCAAATGATCTTAACTAACGAAATCCAAAGAGATAAATGAATTGGTCAACAAATTTAATAGGGAACAAATAATGCTGGTGATTCAAGTCCTATTACTATATAATTAGCGGCTTTCTAAAAAGCAATGATAAAAATAAGCTATGCATTTTTAACTGTGGCATTCCATTAAGTAGTTGGTAATTCCAGGGCATTTTTATGAACAAACATTTTAATTGGCTAATTCATTTATATTTCTAGTGCACATTGGCAGTAGGGTCACCCTTAATTTTAGTCCCTCTCCACAGAATAAGATCAAAAGGGAAAAAAAAAGAATGCTTGAGGTTTTTTAGCTACACATTTCATTTCTCTTGTAAACCAATGCTTTCATCAGATAGTTAAGCAACCAACATCCCTGGCTATCTCTGTGGTGGTTATAAAGTGGTTATATTTACTTTCAATTTGCAGTAAATTCTTAGACTGTGCTTTTCCAGTTAAATCATTTTTGCCATCTTCATAATACACTGGGAATATGAATTCCTTTGAGCAATGAAGATCTATGAGATTCTCAGCGTAAATGTTATTAGGCTATAATTTTATTGACTTAAAATGAGTAGCTGGAAAGCAAGCCCTGGAGAACTTACTATATGTCATTTTTCTGACCAAAGGATAGCATAGTGTACTGACCAAATAAGATAAATGCATACTCTCATCAGTTAAAGAAACTTTTTCTTAAAATCTGTTTGGTAATAAAAAAAAATCTTTCAAATTTAATGGAAATGCTCCTTTTTCAATGATTGCACAACCCATCATTTCTGATCTCCATACCAACTGACCCTCTGTCAATAAATACCTGAAGAATTATAAGATCAAGATCAGTAAATTGGCTTATCCAATTAAGTCATATTGCATACCTGAGATATGATCAAGGATTTAAACCTCAAACTACTCATCCAAAGATTTAAGCCTCTCACTCTGATAAAGAGAACATTATGTTTCTTTTTTTTTTTAGANACCTCAAACTACTCATCCAAAGATTTAAGCCTCTCACTCTGATAAAGAGAACATTATGTTTCTTTTTTTTTTTAGATTTTTTTTTTAAGATTTTATTTATTCGACAGAGATAGAAACAGCCAGCGAGAGAGGGAACACAAGCAGGGGGAGTGGGAGAGGAAGAAGCAGGCTTCCAGTGGAGGAGCCTGATGTGGGACTCGATCCCATAACGCCGGGATCATGCCCTGAGCCGAAGGCAGACGCTTAACCACTGTGCCACCCAGGCGCCCCGAACATTATGTTTCTACTGACAGAGTGATTGTTTCGGAGCTGGTAGAAATCCACAAATTCTGATACATCTTTAATATGTCAAATTATGCCCCTAAAGGAAATCCAATAACAACGAAATATACCAGAACAAAAGACTGAGTGGAAATTTCCTGTTTCTCTGGAACTTGGGCCAAATACTGGGGACAGAAAGGGTCCGGTATTCCACTTTCTAAAGAAAGCTTCAAACAAGTGGGAGCCACTCAACACTTCCAACTCGCACTAATAGGCCAACAGTTCGGGTTTCCCTTTACCCAAACACTGTCTGCCATTTCTAAGCTATNGGAGCCACTCAACACTTCCAACTCGCACTAATAGGCCAACAGTTCGGGTTTCTCTTTACCCAAACACTGTCTGCCATTCCTAAGCTATATGAATAGAAGACCAGTGATAAGGAAGAGAAATGGCATGGCTGGAATGCAGAAAGAGAGAATTGGAAAATCCGCCACAAAGTGATTAGTTGTAAACGCCTGTGGTCTTATCCACCAGCAGGTGAGGATTATATGAATAGAAGACCAGTGATAAGGAAGAGAAATGGCATGGCTGGAATGCAGAAAGAGAGAATTGGAAAATCCGCCACAAAGTGATTAGTTGTAAACGCCTGTGGTCTTATCCACCAGCAGGTGAGGATGGTCCGCATCCAAAGTTTGGCCTGATCTGCCCGCTGAGCATTGCAACGTCAGAGGGCTGCCCAGGAGCCTAAGGGATGCCCTCAAGCCTACCCGGTCAGCGCTGGCCTGAGCTTCAAGCATCAGTCCTGCTCAGAAACAGATGCACCAGGCTCCCCGCTGCCAGTGTCAGGATAAACCTCAGGCCAGATGAGGCTTCAGACAGGGCTGATTTTGCCCAAAGCAGCACAGCATGACAACCTACAACGCACAGGAAACTTAAAGACAAACTAGACAAATGAGAAAGTACAGAATCCTGAGGAGGAAAGAAAACTCTTAAATAGGACTGCATTCTTAAATGAAAATAACTAAAAAATCCCTGGTTTGTTTTTATTAATGCAAAACTTCTCAATATTATCAATGAGGGGACAGGACAGCTCATGATAAAAAAAACTAAAATTCAGCTATAGAAATATAGATAGATGCATAAACACCTGAGCTTTTGCTTGAAACGTACACATTGCATTAATTTATATTAAATGTACAAATGATTTTTATCCAAAGACAGAAGAAAAAAGAAAAGAAAAGAAAAAAACAACAAAAAACCCAGAAATGTTGGCTCTGTGGCAACAGCAGATTTGCAGTGGATATTTCAAATGTGTCACCGCTACCAAAATATACAATGAAATGAAATGCAATTTCAACAAAACTGCAGCTTAAATTTGCAAGTTCTGTCAAATACTTGACACCTTACACTTGTACAACAGAAAAATCAGGGTATCCTTCGTAATATTCATTATTATTTTACATCAACTCAAAGTTAACTTTCCTATCGTTTATACTACCAGAAAATAATGAGGAATTAAGAAGGTCCCAGCAAGCCAGCGATGGCTATACATATTGGAACTAAACACTGATTTGCTTACAAATTCTCACAAAATCTTTCCATACTGATTTACATGCCTTTGGGATTTAATATAAATTAAGTTGATATGGGGGCACCTGGCTGGCTCAGTCGTTAAGTGCCTGCCTTCGGCTCAGGGTGCGATCCCGGATTCCTGGGATCAAGCCCCACATCTGGCTCCTCTGCTGGGAGCCTGCTTCTTCCTCTCCCACTCCCCCTGCTTGTGTTCCCTCTCTCGCTGTCTCTCTCTGTCAAATAAATAAATAAAATCTATAAAAATAAATAAATAAAGTTGATATGAAACAAATTCTGAGTATCACTGATTTATTTATCCTCTATGCACTGCCCACCAGAACATGATTTCTGTCTATTTTTGGTCTCTACTACATCCCCAGCACCTAGAATAGTCCCTGACTTCCTAAACATATTTTGAATTAAAAAGTAAATATTTGGGGAAAAGTAAATATTTGACTATTAATAGACGGTCCAGTGCCACATACAGAGGAGGTACTGTTACAACCTAAGTTGTGTCCTCCCCCCCGAAATTCATATGTTGAAGTCCTAATTCCAGAACTACTGAATGTGACTGTATTTGAACATAGGGCCTTTAAAGAGGTAATTAAGTTAAAATGAGGTTATTAGGGTGGGCCCTAATCAAATATTAGGGTGGGCCCCTTCATAAGAAGGGGAAATTTGGATCCTGACACCTACAGAGTTAAAAAACAGGTGAAGAAGACATCTGCAAGTCTGGGAGAGAGGCCTCAGAAGAAACCAGTCCTGTTGAAACCTTGATTTCAGACTTCTGACCTCCAGAATTGTGAGAAAATAAATTTCTGTGGGATTTTTTTTTGAAGATTTTATTTATTTATTTATTTGAGAGGAGAGAGAGAGAGAGAGCAGAGAGCACAAGCAGGGAGGGCGGGGGGAGCAGAGGGAGGGGGAGAAGCAGACTCCCCACAGGGCAGGGAGCCCCATGCAGGACTTGATCACAGGACCCTGAGACCGCAACCCAAGCCCAAGGGAGACGCTCAACCGACTGAGCTACCTAGGTGCCCCTAAATTTCTGTTTTTTAACTTTTCCAGTCTGTGGTACTTTGTTATGGAACCCCTAGGAAACTAACAAAGGTATTTAATGAACTTTTTTGACTGATAGAATGAAGACATAAATGCATAGAATTTTAGAAAAGATGAAATTTTTCAATAAGTGTTAAATTTTATCATAAAGCAATAATCAAGCTATGATCATGAACATGGTGTGGTCCCCCTAATGTGAATTAAAAACATTGGTTTTGGGGTGCCTTCATGGTTCAGTCAGTTAAGCAACTGACTCTTGATTTCTGCTCAGGTCATGATCTCGAGAGCTGTGAGATTGAGCCCCACATCCGGCTCTGTTATGGGCATGGAGTCCGCTTGAGATTCTTTCTCCCTCTACCCCTTCCTCCATTCACGCACGTGCTCTCTCTCTCTCTCTAAAAAAAAAAAAAAAAAAAAAAAAAAAAGCATTGGTTTTATCCCTCTTGTGGAATTAAAATGACATTCGTGAAACTGGGCCAAACTCTACCATCCTGATAGAATCCGTCAGCGATCAGATTCATAGAGTTTCACCTTGTTAATTGTAGTTGCCTGATCCAAGACCAGCAATTATTAGACCCCAAAGAGAGGCAAAGGCTAGCATATGCAGAATAAGATACCAAACCAGGATTGCGAGGGTAACAAGGCTGCTTAGAAGCAATCATTGGTCTGTGTGCTATACATATGTAAAAAATGCGATGTTAAAAAAAAAAAAAAAAAAGACCTAGCATAGAAAAATAGCTTGGAAGTTATCTGTGTATTCTCTTTTGTTCTTGTCAAAAATCCTTCAGTGATTTTACATCCAATGAATGTGCAGAGCTTAAAATATTAATGGCTACATAAACCTTCAATAAATCCTTTGTTTTGAAAGAGGCAAAACTTGTTTAGTATTGTAATCTTAGGTCTGGAAACTTTCCCAAGCTAAATAACCACAAATCCAAATTACAGAGTAAAATGTTTCTCAAGTTCTAAAACTTTAAAGGTAAATGAGAGTCATAACCTAGAGCAATAGAATTCACATTGAATGGCACTGTTTACTGGAGAAGTGAGGAACAACTGAAGCCAAAGGATATTATTTAATTGCCAGAGACCTAAAATCTGTTATTAATCTTATTAAAGGGTCTTGAGTCTAGTGTTAGAATCATCTAGGTTGAACTGTATTCCACTGATTGAACTAGACAGAAAATCTATAAATAGAGTGATGCGCTTGCTTTGGAAAATTGTTGGTTTATCACATTTGAAAAGAACAATTAAATTTGAGGCATTAATCTAAAAAAAAAAACAGTTAGGATGTCTTTTGTTCAATACCAAAGGGGCTGTTAGTGAACCAAAGGAGAGTAAGGCAAAGAATGAAAACAGTGTACTTTCTCTTACATACAGTTTAAGAAAAGGTGCTTTCTATTAACTAAAGAGTCCGAATGTCCAACACTTACTAAAATATCTTACATAATGTTAAAATCTAAAATAATTCAATGAAATTCTTCTGTATAAGAACTTCATACACAGCTGACTACCATTGAATTGTTCAGAAATAATTTCTTAGTTTTCCATAGTTCATTCGCTAATAATCCTATCAACATGCAAAATGATGGCACCAATAAGGACAAAAACTCAAGGCATCAAGGCAGTGAATTCAATACATATTGAACATGAAATAAATATGTTAGACTAACAGATGTATAAGAATGAAAAACCTTGTTAAAAATATTATTCAAGATCAGCCTTGAATTTGCAAGCTGGGGTACAACCTTGAAGTCTAATTCAAATAGCTATATATGCTGCAACATAGTCTGGCATGTCATTGTGTTTTGAACCTCAGGAAATTTGAAGCATAAATCACCATGATAATGGACTTCTGTACACTGACCTGGGAAACTTTTTGGTTGCCCTGTCTCCCAAAGAAGTTGTAACAACTGACTGGCATATCAGGATATCCTTGACCCAGTCAACATTCTGGCAGCCAATTGAATCACCTGCTTTTTTACCTGCACACGACCTCTCTCAATTTAGATTATCTACAGGGTTAAGTCACCACTCTATTGGCTCCCAAATGTACATTCCAGACTTCACCTCTGGTTAGACACATAATTAACTAGCTTATGGACCTTTCTACCTCTTAGGGAGAGCCCACAGATACATCAAACTAATCATGTCCAAAACGGAACTATTTATTTTTTCTCAAATTGGCTCTTACTGTAGGGTGATGGCACCTCCAGCAATCCAGCAGACCAAGATAGAAACCTGGTTTGATCCCTGACATTTCCCTCTCCTCATTCTTCATATCCAAGAAATTATCATATTGCAAAGTTCATTAATTTAGTATTAATACGAAGTGTCCTCTTATCTCCAATCCTATTACCAATGCCCTAGTTCTCTTTACTAACTTAGCATCCAACAACTTCACCTTAAATTATACCTTTATAGAATAAATTCAAACATCTTCAGACCTTAAAAGACCTTCTATGATCAGATTTCTGCATCTACTTCCCCTCTTTCCTTACCGTACCTGACTCTTACTTTATATTCCAATAATCCTTATATGATTCATCCCTTATATTTCCCGCTGTTTCTTAACTCTATACCATTGACGAAGTTATTCCCAAAAATCCCCTTTGTCTTTTTTTCACATAATTAATTTCTACCTCAAGGTTAAGATTTGCTGAAGGTATTGTTTCCTAAGGGAGTTCTAGACTCCATTAGATATCTCCAGACACACTACTTCTGTAATATCCTGTACAAACCTCTTTCTGTGCATTTCCACATTATCTTATTGTATCTATTTGTTTTCTTCTTCACTTGTGAAAGAGCAGCTTAAAAGAAGGGATTATAATTTATTTACTTAGGACTCTCCTAAAGTGGGGTGCCTGGGTGGCACAGTCAGTTGAGTGTTTGACTCTTGATTTCAGCTCATATCATGACCTCCAGGTCGTGGGCTCCATGTTCACTAGGGAATCTGGTTGGATTCTCTCTCCCTTTCCTTCTGCCCCTCCCCACCCCATGCTCATTCACTCTCTCTCTCACTCAAATAAATAAATAAATAAATAAATAAATAAATAAATAAATCTTTAAAAAAAAGACTTTCTTAAAGCTATTACCACAATGCCTACCCTATCATAGACAGTAGATAGTGAATGAGTGAATGAATAAATGAATGAGTAAATGAATGTCATGGGTGAGATTGTATTTCTTCCCCTTGATTCCCTATAAAAGACTTAATTTTTTCTCTAAGTTTTATGGATCTTTGTCTAACATTTGGACCTGCATAGACCCACCTAAAAACACCAGGAGATACTGTATTAGGTCTTAAATTTCAACCAGATGAAAATTATTATTATAATTGGCAACCTAAATACTTTCTAGTAAATTGGTCTGAATAATCAGTCTAATTAACTTTGGAGTCTCATTTTCTTTCTAAAAACACAGAATCTCTATTTTTAGAAGGAGCAAATAATCTAACTATATCTGGTTCTTAATTTTAATTTTTGTTTTAGTTCTTCTCTTTGAAGATAGAAAATATTAATTGAAAAAAATTAACTTAAATATTTTTATTTGAAATTCACCAAAGTAAATAAGTATAAAATACATATAAATAATTAATCTTTCAAATTATTTTTTGTATGTACGTAGTTTTTCCACTCCTGATGGTATAGTCTGAGTTTTACTAAATTTTTGGAACAGTATGAAGCTGGAAGATCTCTTCAGATGTACAATCATTATTACTTTTTCAGTAATCAGGTCAGTTACAGGGCTCTACATATATTAAAACAGAAAGGTGTCTGGGCACCACGTGAAAAATCTATTAAAAACATTAAGGTGGTTATCCTGGGCATGGGTGAAAGGCAAATCTATCCCATATCTGAAATGTTTCAAGTAGGTTTGTAAACTATTCCCCCACAATCAAACGTGCCCCTATATGTTGGGCCATAATTAATCCTTCCAGATAATTACTAGCCATATTTCTATCCTTCCAAAAAAATAACACACCAACAAAAGACACCCTATTTGAGTCTGCAGAGAAAACACTTTATGTATGAGGCTTTTTGCATGTATCCCTTTGAATTAATATTTTTGTACTTTTTGACTAAATACCCAGTAGTGCACTTGCTGGGTTGTAGGGTAGCTCTATTTTTAACTTTTTGAGGAAGCTCCATATTGTTTTACAGAGTGGCTGGACCAGTTTGCATTCTCACCAACAGTGCAAGAGGGTTCTCCTTTCTCCACATCCTCGACAACACCTGTTATTTCTTGTATTGTTGAGTTTAGACATTCTGACAGGTGTGAGGCAATATCTCATTGCAGTGTTGACTTGGGTTTCCCTGATGATTAGTGACGCTGAGCATCTTTTCATGTGTCTGTTGGCCATTTGTATGTCTGTCTTCTTTGGGAAAATGCCTACTCATGTCTTCTGTCCATTTTTAATTGGATTATTCATTTTTGGGGTGTTGACTTTTAGAAGTTCTTAATTATTTTGGATACTAACCCTTTATCAGATATGTCATTTGCAAATATCTTTACCCATTCTATAGGCTGCCTTTTAGTTTTGTTGATTGTTTCCTTTGCTGTGCAGAAGCTTTTTATTTTGATGAAGTCCCAATAGTTTATTTTTGCTTTTGTTTCCCTTCCTTCAGGGACACACACACNACACACACACACACACACACACACACACACGTGCGNTATTTTGATGAAGTCCCAATAGTTTATTTTTGCTTTTGTTTCCCTTCCTTCAGGGACACACACACACACACATACACACTGGAATATTATTCAGCCATAAAAANCATAAAAAAGAATGAAACTTTGCCATTTGCAATGACATGGATGGAGCTAGAGAGAATTATGCTAAGCAAAACAAGTCATTCATGGAAAGACAATTATCATATGGTTTCACTCATGTGTGGAATTTAAGAAACAAACAAGCAAAAAGGCAGAAAAAAGAGGGAGAGAGAGTGGAG
>NC_048231.1:91124434-91125553 GCF_002007445.2 Ailuropoda melanoleuca | reverse complement strand
GATAAAAGAGAGAGAGAAAGGAACCTAATAAAAAGAGAAGAGCAGTTTTCACATGTTAAAAATACATAAGCCTACAAGAAATATGGAGCTTTACCTAGAAAAAGACCTACAGTTCCCTCGAGGAAGTGAGTTTCTGAAGGGTTACAACTCGTGAGTTATTACGAAGTGGCAGAAGGATTATCGTAATCTCACAAGAAACAAACACCACGTGAGGAACGCCGTGCTTCCTCACGTATGCAGTGAGCTGAAGCCGTGGGAAATAGCTGGGTGGGTGTGCTGTACGCGCCCTGTGTCTTGGTTCACCTGGGTACCGTTTGCCATATTCGCCTATTGTTTCTGCTGTATAAACAGTGCAAAACAAATTCAAAATCTGTGTTGTGCTCAAAATGTTCCCTGATCTATCAATTGAGTTTGGGGCAAATATGCCTTTTTGAAGTGAGCGTTATGGCGGAACTGAGGTACTTAAAAAATAGAAGTGGGAAAAGGCAGGTTCTAGTTTCAAATAAGTTGAGAAAATAAGTAGATTAAGCCGTATCGAATTTTTTGCTAGTAAGAAATTTTGTAAACTTTATATGCTAATGTAAATTCTGAAACTTTAAGAAGCAGTGTGTTTGCAATACTTCCCAAAATGACTTGACCTTGGAATCTCCCCTTTTATTTTGCAGTGGAAAAAACATTAACGTCTCCTAAAAATGATAGTCCATCTACCACAGTTTGATAAATACTTCTCTTTAGTAATGTTTCATATTTATTGTTATTAAATATAAAACAAGGGATTTTGCTCATAAGAGAAATCTATTATGATCTAACTCAATGTTGTGTGTGTTAAAAAAAAAAGAACTCTGGAATAAATTTTCAAAAACCCCATTAATGTGTCTTATTGCCGACTGTATTTCTTCTGGCTCATAGAGAACGAACTATGGCAGGCAATTAAAAATGCCTCCTTGGAAGGGACAAAATGTCATCTTTCAGCATGATTAACCACACTGTGAAGGTTTTATAAATCTGCACCAAATAATTAAATTTGAGATATTAACTGTATATGGTTTTCTCAGAATTCAGTGTGATCATTGTCTCTAAATTTTTTTTTTTTTTTTTTTTTTTTTTTTTTTTTTTTGT
>NC_048231.1:91073571-91124418 GCF_002007445.2 Ailuropoda melanoleuca | reverse complement strand
TTTTTTTAGTAAAAAGCTAAAGAGGGACTCCTGGATGGCTCAGTCGGTTAAGCATCCAACTCTTGGTTTCAGCTCAGGTAGTGATCTCACAGTCATGAGACTGAGACCTGAGTGGGGCTCTGCACTCAGCACGGAGTCTGCTTCAGATTCTCTCTCCCTCGCCTTTCTCCTCTGCCCTTCTCTCCATGCACTCTCTTTCTCTCTCAAATAAACAAATAAAATCTTTAAAAAAAAAGCTAAAAAAAAGTGGGATTTTGTTTTCTATCACTAATTTTTAGCTATTTTTAATTCTATAAAATTACACCATACATATAAAAAAGTTTTATAAAGTAAGGATGATTGTGTATTTACAAATAGAGGGGAAGTGCATTCCATACAGCGGGAGTAAAGTAAACTCATGGGAAAATCCCTAGTGTAGGTGATACCTAGCATGTGAGTTTAACTACAATCAGTTTTCCATGAAGGCGAATAGTGAGAGGTGAGTTTGGTAGAGAGAAAAAGAGGAGTCAGACAGACTGGTTGAATGGAAGATATTTACATGTGATTGCACATGGGGATTTTTGAGAAAGATGGACAAATCAAAAATACTCTGAGTTTTAAGCCAAGCAAATGAAACAATGATGCCTCTAGCAGAAGTAGCACAAAGTCAAGAGCTGACTCAGGAAGAAGATTACACAGAGTTGACTACCTGATGCTTAAACAATTCAATAGATTCCTTCCCTGTTGCTTACTTATTAGGTAATTCACTCTTCACATTAATCAAAATAAAAGAAAGAGAGGACTTCCATGTAATTTGGGTTTGTTCCTTATAAATAGCTCCAATAAAACGTTTTAAAGCCAAGGTAATCAATGCTAGCTGTTGTAATAGATAATACCAATGTTTCAGCAGCTTAACAATAGTGGTATTTATTGTTTACCCAAATCATTGTTCCCTATAGTTGATGGGCTAGGGCATGGGGGGAGTTGGAGGAGTGAGCTCTGCTCTGTGTAGTTAATCAGAGACCTAGGCTCCTTCCATGATGTACTTCTGCCGTCTACAACATAAGACTTCACAGACATTCTGCAGCTCTATACCAGTGAGAGGAAAAAGATGTAGGATCATAGGGGAGCGAGCACTATGTTCATCACTTCTACCCACATTGCATTGGCTAGAATTCAGTCATAAGACCCCACTGAATTCTAGGGATGGCTGGAAGATACTGATTAAGCTCAGTGATCAGGAATGATACATAGCATTGTCTCTGTCGCAAAACGGAAAGAAGATAGAGCCTTTACCTAAATCATTGAGAACTTCAAATGAACCCTGGAATAATTCTTTCTTATTGTCCCCATTATCAATAGCAATGAACCGTACAAAGCTAAAACTAGCAATAGTCATAGCAAGAAAAGGACATTATATAAAATTGCAAAAGCTGAAGCTTAATTAATCTGTAACTCTGCCACAATCTTTCAAACTTAGCTTAAATAAAACATTCAAAAAACTCTAAAAACTAGCATTTACTGGTATCAGCTAGGAGTGAAATTGCTAAGGTATGTGTGCACTTAATTGACAAAACTTTCAATTATGGAGGTAGATTGACTACTGTAAAAAAAAAAAGTTCCAATTTCTTCACATCCTCACCAACATTTGTTGTCTTTTTTTTTTTTTTGATGATAGCCATCCTAACAGGTGTGAGGTGATATTTCATTGTGGTTTTGACCTGCATTTTCCTGATAATTAAATTGTTGAGCACCTTTTCATATACCTAGTGGCCATTTGTATATCTTCTTTGGATAAATGTCTATGCAAGTCCTTTGCCCATTTTTATTTTATTTTGTTTTATTTTTTACTTTATTTTTTAAATTTGAGTACAGCTGACACACTATGTTATATTCGTTTCAGATATACAACACAGTGATTCAACATCGCTATACATTACGCTGTGCTCACAACAGGTGCAGCTCCCATCTGTCACCATACAATGCTAGTACGGTATCATTGACTGTACTCCCTAGGTCAGGCCTTTCATTCCCATGACTTATTTATTCCCTAACTGAAAGCCTGTTATCTCCCACTCCCATTCACCCATTTTACCCATCTCTCCTTCCCCCTTCCCTCTGGTAACCATCAGTTTGTTTTCTGTATTTATAGCTGTGATTCTGTCTTTGCCCACTTTTAAACAGAGTTGTTTTTGTTTGGTTGGTTAGTTAGGTTTTGTTTTTATTTTTTTGCTATTCAGTTGTAAGAGATTCTTACATATTTTTAATATTAACCTCTATCAGATACATGGTTTGCAAAAACTTTCTCCCATTCTGTAGGTTGCCTTTTCACTCTGTTGATTGCTTCCTTTGCTGTTCAGAAGCTTTTTAATTTAATGTAATCCCACCCTTCTATTTTTGGTTTTGTTGCCTGAAATTCTGGTGTTAAATCCAAGAAATCATTGCTAAGGCCATTGTCAAGGAACTGTTGCCCAATGGGTATAAAACTTCAGTTATGCTAGAAGAATAAACTCTAGATGTCTACTGTACAACACTGTGCCTATAGTTAATAATATGGTATCACACACTTAAAAATATGTTAAGAGGATAGATCTCATGGTAAGTGTTCTTACCACAAAACAAATAAACAAAAAAACAGACAAACAAAACACACACACACACATGCACAAGGAAAATGTTGGAGGTGGTAAATATGTTTAGGACCTTGATTGTGACAAATGCATCATGGGCAGAAGCAAATTCATTAAATGTATACATTAAATATGTTTAGGACCTTGATTGTGACAAATGCATCATGGGTAGAAGCAAATTCATTAAATGTATACATTAAATACGTATAATATTTTGTTTTATCAGTTGTAACGCAATAAAACTTAATAACAGAGTTTTGCCTAATTATTGACTTTTTCCTTTTGATTTCAGAGTAAATAGAGTTTATATTAATGCCATGTTTAAATATCATGGTGTTTAAATATCATGAATGAAAATAAAACTTCCCCAGACATGATAACAGAAACTCTGCAATGGACAAATATCAAATATCAGTGCATAAAAAATGAGCCCCATATCGAGCCCTTTGATAAACTGTAGCTACCTACATCAGTTCTCCCATTGAGAGCACAGTGTACCTGTATTATCAAATATTCTCCCTGTGTTTCAGGTATTTTAAATTGAAGCATTATTTCCTGGATTCTTAATTCAAAGCAATTGAGAGTAAACAAATTCAATATCCTGACCAAAAAGGCAGTGTACCTATTTCAGGAACATAGACGCGCACATGTGCGCGCACGCATGCACACACACACACACACACACAAACACACACACGCACACGTCTCTCTGTCTGTCTGAAGCAGGAATGAACCTGGGGTGCCTGGCTTATTGTGATATCAATTTCAAGCGACCAAGTTGTTTCCCTTGAAAACTTGACAAGGCAAATTCAGTCTCTCCCATCCTGCTAGCTTCCCAATTCCACGGGCTTCTGATCTGACTCGGTGTTGCCCTGCAATTTGTATCTCTGGAATATCACCCGTGTCTCAGGCTTCCAGCGCGTTTGGATTGGTCAGGAGGAAGCAGAGGAGGAGCCACTCTGAACATTTTTTTCTCTTCACGCACCATAAAATCAGCAGCAGCTACTCACACTCAAAGCAATGCTTCAGGTTGGGAGCTAATACCTCTGCGAGGCAGCTGACGTGAGCACGTGCACACAGATTCAGCTCCCAGTGGCACAGCAGCTACTAGGAGAATTATTTTGAAAAGACCTGATTGAATGTCTAAGACTAAAGTTAAGGCGGGAGTGAGGACAAAAAAGCAAAGAGCAGACTGTTTGAACTGAGAGTGAGCATTTCAGAAGCCTAAGCTTTTAAAGTGAAGGTGATCACAGCTGCACCTGGAAGATAGGAAAAGCTCCCTTTCCAGCCTTCGGAGCATGTGACATTTACTTACAACAGGCATGCCAGTGTTAGCCTCAGAACTTTCGGACAAAGACGTGGAGAAAAATCACTGAGGCTACCTAACCCGAGAGATCGAATCAGTGCCAAGGGGATCTGTGTCCACTTGGTACAGGATGAACTCGACGCTCCACCATGGGATGCACACTTCCCTCCACTTCTGGAACCGCAGCACCTACAGACAGCACGCCAATGCCAGTGAGTCCCTTGGAAAAGGCTACTCTGATGGAGGGTGCTATGAGCAACTTTTTGTCTCTCCTGAGGTGTTTGTGACTCTGGGTGTCATAAGCTTGTTGGAGAATATTCTGGTGATTGTGGCAATAGCCAAGAACAAGAATCTGCATTCACCCATGTACTTTTTCATCTGTAGCCTGGCTGTGGCTGATATGTTGGTGAGCGTTTCGAACGGCTCAGAAACCATTGTCATCACCCTGTTAAACAGTACGGATACGGACACGCAGAGTTTCACAGTTAATATTGATAATGTCATTGACTCGGTGATCTGTAGCTCCTTGCTTGCATCGATTTGCAGCCTGCTTTCAATTGCAGTGGACAGGTACTTTACTATCTTTTATGCTCTCCAGTACCATAACATCATGACGGTTAGGCGGGTTGGGATCATCATAAGTTGTATCTGGGCAGCTTGCACGGTTTCGGGCATTCTGTTCATCATTTACTCGGACAGTAGTGCTGTGATCATCTGCCTCATCACCATGTTCTTCACCATGCTGGCTCTCATGGCTTCTCTCTATGTCCACATGTTCCTCATGGCCAGACTGCACATTAAGAGAATCGCGGTCCTCCCAGGCACTGGCACCATCCGCCAAGGTGCCAACATGAAGGGTGCGATTACCTTGACCATACTGATCGGGGTCTTTGTTGTCTGCTGGGCCCCATTCTTCCTCCACTTAATATTCTACATCTCTTGTCCCCAGAATCCATACTGTGTGTGTTTCATGTCTCACTTTAACTTGTATCTCATCCTGATCATGTGTAATTCCATCATCGACCCTCTAATTTATGCACTCCGGAGCCAAGAACTGAGGAAGACCTTCAAAGAGATCATCTGTTGCTATCCCCTAGGCGGCCTTTGTGACTTGTCTAGCAGATATTAAACGGGGACCGAGGAGGTACTAAAAACATGCATGAGAGACTTCTTCATTCTCACACAACCTGAACAGTGTGTTTCGACGACAGCTGCTGCTTCTGTGTAAGGCATGAGTTGAGAATATCTATTGCATAAATTTAAGTTTATGATGTTTTGATATGAAAAAAATGCCCAGTCTCTGTACATTTCTAATGTCATGCTACTTTTTGGCTGTACAGTGTTAATGCATTTAGAGGTTGTAGGCACTATGAATTTAGAGACAAGAAAAAAGCTCTTACTAAAAGCTTAACCATGTTTCTTGTTATTCACAAGGATTTGATACTTTGCTTGTTTTAGGAACATAGAAATCACAGAATCATTAAATATATGCTAATAAGTGGCTTCTTCTATTACGCTATTTAACACTGAGATGTAGAGATTTGATTGCAGCATTTGGGGGGAAATACTGATGAATAGATACTTGGTCATTAAAACAATCAACTGAAATTTTAAGTAATAAGATGTGTTCATTCTCCCTGTGTAGACATAGAAATGAAGCTCCTGTTGAGAGAAAAACAGCTTAAAAAAAAAAAAAAACCTCCAAGATTCTGAGACATAAAACTATGTCTGTCTCTCAAAGACAAAGAGATTAATTTGCCCAAGCAAACAGTCTGATATTCCACAAACACAACTCAGTTTGGGGTAGAGGGAGACAGCAGTTACAGGGATTAAAGTATTCTGGACAATTTAAATTAACATGTCAAGCTGAACTTCCTGATACCAAACTATTTTCAACCATCATTAATAAAATCAGAGAATAAGGTCTTTCCATCCCTTTAACCAGGGACCCAGTGTCTGCTGAAATGTCCATAAATGGGGGGGGGGGTGCCCTGAGAGAAGGCTTCTGATCTCTAAAGAACTACACACTCAGCAGAGTTCTTTCACTCTTCACATGACAGTGACTGGCTGTTGATTTACTGCTTATTTTCTGCACTGGAGTTTAAATATTCATCGTCAAGGGTTTTACCTTTGCAAACCAAATCTATAGCACACATATAGCCATGCCATATGTGTAAATATCTAAAATAAGGGAGCCTCTGATGCTGGTACATGATGAGCGGGAAGGACGGACTCCCCAAATCCCCTGAGGACATCGTCATGTAAATTAGCCTTCCACAACCACATTTTGGAAAGTAAATACTTGTTTTCTTCCAAAATCGCCCCACAGATTTGGCCACCGAGCAATAAAATCTGTACTTTCCAATTTACAGGTACTTGAATATTAAGAGAGAGAAAATAGTAGGCTGAGGGTTACCAATAAACTATCCTTTGCTTTAATTTATAGTGTCTTTAAGTGCTTATGGGCAGAGATCACATGCAAAGGCATTTCTTAAATCAAATATAAATGCTTTACATATTGACAAGTCCTGAGAAACTTTCAGTATTCCTGTGGAAAATTACTTAAAAGTAGAATGGTGAAGTTCAAGTTTACAAATGAAAGGTGGTACTTGATTCACTATGATTCCTCTATTTTGATGCAAAAATAAGTGTGAGGATGTAAACACAGACTGCTCCAGCAGTCAGAACCCAAAGCTGTAACAGGACACAGATGGTGATTTTGTCTTTGCTACTAGTCCTGTCCATTCTCTCACATAGTGAGTTTGAGAGGTCCCGGGGACTGGAGATATGGAAGACAGAGCTCTAAGCATGCCCCCATCTTAGTAGTGGCTGTGTAATCTATGTCTCCTTCAAGAGTCATCTCAAATGCTGCTTGGCCCACTGAGAACCAGGCCACTTCTCCCATGGCAAAGAAATCCGGCTCCTTCGTCTTCACTTCTACACCTCCTCTTGGGGCTGTTTACGGAGCTGGGGTGAGTGTTAGTCATGAACCTGCCTGCCCCACCAGTCTCCTCTGTGTGCCGGGGCACAACATTAGGCTTCAGTTTCTCTAAGTGTTAAGACTCCTTCTTACTCATTTTCCTGTTCTTTAAACATCCCTCTAGCATGTTACTCCCTCATTCTCCAGTAAAACCAAGATTCCTCCAGAGGGACATATCATTACCACCCAAAGTGATAGTTCACATTAGAATTCACCCCTGATGTTGTATAATTTATGTGTTTTGACAATTGCATAATGATATGTATCCACCATTACATTATATAGTTTCACTGCCTTAGAAATCCTCTGTGCCCCACCTATTTATCCCTCCTTCATCCCTAACCCCTGGCAACCACTGATCCTTTCACTGTCTCCACAATTTGGTCTTTTCCAGCATGTCACATAGTTGGAATCATACAGTATATAACCTTCTCAGATTGGTTTCTCTCACTTGGTAATATGCATTTAAGATTCCTCCATGTCTTCTCGTGGTTTGGTAGCCCATTTCTTTTTGTGCTGAATATTATTCAATTGCATGGATGTAACACAGCTTATCCATTTATCTACTGAAGAATGTCTTGGTTGCTTCCAGATTTTGGCAATTATAAATAAAGCTGCTATAAACACTTTTGTGTGGACAGAAGTTTTTAATACCATGTCAAGAAGTGGGAATTTACTCTGAAAAACTTCAGCATAAATACTGTAATGTATATGTGTCCATCCTTTAACATTTTGTTAACGGTGGGCAGTTAGTATTTGAATTATGTTGATAAAGAACATACATCTGAAGCATAATTCAAATACCGGTAAGGAATATACACTCCAGATGTGAAAGCAGCATCAGATACCTTTATTGAAATTTTCACTGGAAAGTTCAATTAATAAGTATCAGGTATATGAGAAAATATTTTTCATTGGTGAAATGAGTGATTTTCAAGACTTGCAGTTGACTTAAAAAGTTGTACAGTGATCACCATAACTTGCATGAAAAGGTACAAGGTTTCTGCCCACTCAGCAGCTAGCCTAACACTCAGATACTATGTCCAAAGCTCTTATTAGTCCCATGCCTCCACCTGCTTCAAAAGTCTCTGTTGTCCATGCTGAATATTTTGAAATTACTAAAAAACATCTTTGAAAAATTATTTAATAACATGTAAATAAGTATTAACTTTGTTATGCTACAAGGAATACACAGAACAGAATATTTAGTATGATACAAACTAAAGAAAGTACCACTGGGAACAGATCTTACAGATCATCTCACCCAACTTTCTAAGCCGACTAAGAGGGATTGCTCAATGTCACATGCATAATCAGTGGCAGCACCAAAACCCGAGACCCAGCTCCTGAGTCCCCACCCAGATTTCCCTGAACCAAATTTCAGGAACCTCCTTCCATAGACGAGTACCACTTCCCAGTCATAAAGAAATTCTAGGATTGAATCCTGATTACACCATATTTAGCTGTAAATTTTCACTGAAGTTGGTTTTCTCATTGTTAAATGTACATAATAATACCCGTCTGATGGGAATCTTAGAAGGATACAAGGCGATTATAAGATCAAGGTTGTCAAGTTCTACAGAATGGTGCTCAATATATACAGGCACTCAAAAACGGTAATTACTATTATTTTTAAAATGCAAAATAAATGCATAAACCCATGCATGAATGAAGATTTACTAGTTTCGTTCTTTTTTCAGACTCAATATAATCAATAAAATCTCAGCCTTACGCTTAACTATATATCTTTTCTTAAATCACATTTCATAATTTCCTTGATTTTGACGGACTGTTTTGCATAAATTGATGTATTTAAACATACTGGATATATGGGCATACCTGTTAAAAGGATAATTTGTTATCACCAACAATGTTAATTGTTTTAAATTTTGCAGTGTCTCATTCAATACCGAAAAAGGCTGATTAGAAAGATAATGTGCCAAACATGCAATAACCAATTAGCCCATTTCTTTAAAGATTAATTGACACTCATTAAACTTTATGCCACAAATTTAAGTGGTAACACACGCACAAAAAGAAACATTATCTAAGCTGATGGCACTGATATTAAAGGTACACCCTTGAAAAATACTACAAATAATGAAATTACACTCACATCTTGATGCTCAGTTATTGGCCCATCACATATTGATCAAAGCTAAGTGCACGAGAGTGGAAAGAGCATAGGGTTTAGGCTAAGGGCATACTGGGTTCAAATCCCAGGTTTACCAGCTCTAGAACTTTGGGCAAGTCACTTAACTTTGCTAAACATCTACAGTCTGAAGATAATATCTATCATCTCATATGGTTAATGATAAATATTAATGTAAAATTAGATAATTGGTTTAAAGGATCTAGAATAGAACTTATCACTATAGGTATCTACCACTTTAATGATCATTCAAGTTACACTTATAGATTTATCAGAGTTTAGATTTTAGAAGATATTAAACAGTAGTACAGATTTGGATAGCCTCACTTCCCTAGCAGGAGAGGCAGGAATCCACTCAAATGTGTTTTCAGTATTTCACTTATTTCTAACAAGCAAAGCAAGTAAGAGTAAATCTCTATGTTTATTATTTTAAATATAAAGACATTTGGAACATTTCCAAAAAGTCAGGGGAGGTAGTGGGTGGAGCTGGTAGGAAAACACACACAGTTTCAATGGTTTCAGTAACGTTCTAATTCTTGTGTGAGATAAGTGGTTTAATATTATACTTCACAATTTAGAAATAGACGACAAATACTCCTTTGCATGCATTCAATATTACATGAAAATTTAATGAACATAATGCATTTATTTTGTAATGTACTTAGTGAGAGGGAACATGCAAAAGTTATATTTGCATGGAACAAATAAAGGATTCCTAGCATAATTTAATGCTGCCACTTTGGATGGGGGAGAGCTTTGATTTGTGATAGTCGTGGTTGAATTCGGCCCTAGGTTAATGAAATTAATAATCAGAGTTTACAATTATTAGTGGTGCTTTCACTGCCGAGAGGCACCTGGAAGCCCCACAGATAACAGAGAGCCAAGAGGAAAATATCAGCGACTCAATCAGTGAACTATTTGGTGAGGTTTTATATGGGGCTCAGCTGCAAATGTATTATGGTTTGATTTCTAAACCTAACATTTTAAACAGTGAAAGAAATTTCACTGTTAAATTCAAACCACCACTGCCTATAATTAAAAAATGAAAATGTAACAATAAATTTGGCCATTACTCCATTTGAAGAAAAAAACCACTAATGCTAAAAATCTTATTTGCAAAAAGTTTCCCTCCTCAATTCAAAATGCATTTCATTTTTAATACCAAAGTTTCAAAATGGCCCCACTCAAAACAAAGAATGCAAATTTCATATAAACGCCACAATATCCTGAAGATTTCATTTAAAATAATATGCATTATTCATATTTTCACTGACTCCTTTCATCCAAGAAGAAAGCAAGGCTTCAGAGTAATTTTGTGTGTGATATTGTTTACACTGGACGATTTATAAAATGTTGATATTTGTAGCCTAGATGTAACTTTTACCTGTTAGCTATATAGCTATTAGTTATTTACTACCTATGTTGAAAGGAAAAATCTACACATTTTCACTTTGCCCTACCTCTAACCTTATTCTTTGAGACATCACATCTCTCTACTTATTCCACATCGGGGTCTTATTTTCACCTAAAACAATAGGGCTAAAATGGAAGTGTTCATTGACACAAGTCTGCCTCCTCGTTTTTACTCTACATTTTCATTATTTCATATTCTCCCTGGAACAGAAACTCAAAATTTCAGTCACTTTGCACTTACACTCCAAAATCAAATGAAATTCATGAGATTTTGAATAAAGATCAGACACACAGAGCCTGACACAAATGTCTTTGCCTTTTTGTATGTACCATGGAGAGGTATGGACAGAAAACGGAGTTCTATGAACACATAACTCTTGTTGGGCAAACAGGAAGACAAGGATTGATTTAGTTGGATTTGGTGGGCTTTTTTAAAGAAACCCACTTAACATCCAGGCACAGAGGAGACTGGGATATATGCATAAATTTGTTTGGCACGGACATGGATACAGACAGCGGAAGATAAAGGTATGAGTAATCTTCAGCATGTCTTGAACCAGCAAGTCCTACCTCCCACTGTTTCCAATCTCTTTCCTGTGAGGCTTTCACCCCCATGACTGCACTAAAGCTGCTCTTGCTCATGTGACCGAGGCGCCCACAACTATGAAATCTGGTGATCAGTTTTGTTCTTATTTTATTTGGGCCAACATACACCTGAAATTGTTGGTCACTGCCCCCCGGCCTTGCTGTATTCGGCTCACAGACCACCCAAATCCTTGGCTTTCCTCCCACCTCAAAAGCATCTTCTCAATCACTTTGCAGATTCCTCCTCTCTCCTCCAAACACTCAACAGCTGGATCCCCCAGAGCTCAGTGCTTTTGCTGTTTTCTTCTCTATACTCACTCCTTTGGTCATTTCTACCAGTCTCAAAGCATTAAATGCTATCACTATTCTGAAGACTCCCAAATGTATAGCTTCAACTTAGATCACTTTAACTATTTTCTGAACATCTACAATGGCTTTCATCTCTCTTTTTAAAGATTTTATCTATTTATTAGAGAGAGAGAGACAGCCAGAGAGCACAAGCAGAGGGAATGGCAGAGGGAGAGAGAGAAGCAGGCTCCCCACTGAGCAGGGAGCCCCATGTGGGGCTTGATCCCAGGCCCCTGGGATCATGACCTGAGCTGAAAGCAGACGCTTAACTGACTGAGCTACCCAGGTGCTCCACAAGTCTATTTTAAATCCCTAGTTTTCCCACTCAAAATTTTTCCTCTCACTGCTTTGCCCACATCAGATGATAACTGGATCTTTCCAGTTGATCAGAATGAAACCTTTTCTCTTTGTCTTATTCCATTTTGGATCCATCAGGATATACTGTTGGCCTTATCACTATAATATTAATATCCAGTGTCTTCCCTATAGCACCTAAATTGGAGCTTGTCTATAAGAAGAGCTCAATGGATATTTGATGAGTGAAGGAAAGAGGAAATATGAAAATAATAGAGGAAAAAAGCCAGCACTGGGTGCCCTGTCAATAGTAGTATTTAAGGGGTTTCTCAACAAAGAATAGGACATGAAGTCATGATCACAGAGGCAAGAGAGAAACTAGAGAGGGGGGTATAACTGAAGCCCAGAGAGGACTGAGTTTTCAAGAATGAGGTGTCAGTCATTTCAGTAAAGAAAGAACTGAAAGACGTTCAGAAAATATTCCAACTAGAAATTTAGCATATTTCATTTGAGAATGGAATTGCAAACATGAATGAGGTTTTGATGAAATGACGAAAAAACAGGAAAACATGAGAAGAAGAGCCAATTTCCAGTAAAATACTGAAGCAGCTACCAGATGCTTTGGGTCTTATATAGAAAACAGAAGTAGAATGGGAGACGCAGGAGTGTAGGAACAGAGTACAGACTCTTCTATTAACAAGCTGGACTGAACAGAATGGGGCATATATTATTAAGGGATAATTTTCTCAAAATGGATTAGCTTCAAGAAAGATTATACGCAGAGGCAAAGACCCAATACAGACTAGGAGGCTGAACATACCGAATATTTACTGAAAACTCTTAGTAGCACAGCTAAATAATTTTCCTGTAATTTTCCATAAACGGTTGTCCTTTCTTTGGGGTTCTTTTTTTCCTAGTTGCACAAGAAGTAGCTCTGTGAACAGCTCTCCTTAGGAACGGTACCTTCCCAAACACAAGCAGATGAAATGGAATTTTAACACCTCCCACACTCCAGAGGGCAGATGACAAGCTCAGTGCTCACATGGGGACAGCAGCATTAGTAAGGTCTATGCACACGTACCCTTTTCTGTTCAGAATAGGAGGCACCTTCAAAAATAGTCTTTCATTCATGGCTAGAGTGAACTTCACTCCTAACTCACCATCTACTATCCACTCATAGATGGTTGGCCTACATATCAAACAGGAAAGCAGGAGGCCCCCTTGCCAGGGATAGTAGATGTTCAGAGACATGCTGGAATGACTTATAACCGTGTACTTTCTGCAGCAGAAAGGGGAGAATCAGCCCTCTTGGCCAGGGTGAGTGCAGAGGATGCATGGGAAGGAGCAGGGAGGATGTCAGCACACACACATACAAACATGGCCAATGGTGATAGAAAGCTGTACTTGGATAAGATCCTGACTTAACTGCCCTTTTATAAAAATTCTCCTCCATAGTAATAGCAGAGGGATCAACAAGCCACAAGTAGGCCCTCAAAAGTGCTGATCCCCTTACCACCTCTTCCATGATTAGCACCAAGACCACCCCAGCTGAAGTCATAAGAAATGCTTATTTTGGCTTGATTCATTCATTTTGACACTTTGGTAACTGGTCCTGCGTAATACCGTTACATCTTTATTTAGACGTTTTGTTACATAATAGATTTTATTGTAAACATCTGAAAATAGGGTCTCGCTCTTATGTAACTATTTTAGATAAAAGGAATGATCAAGTTCAGGGAGACTGAAGTAGACCTAAATAATGAACATTAAAGAGGCCTTCATCTTTCAAGGAAAATATGAAAGAATATATACAGAGAATTCTAAAGGACCAACTGAACATACACGCACATACACAAACACGCACACTGATACCCAGAAGTGTAGAAAACGGGCCAGTTGAGATGAGTTTATTTAGGTCGGTAATTTCCTAAAATGGCTTTGTAAACCGTTGCACTTATTCCACTATTTATGGAACACTGAACTTCTCCGTCATCATCTTCAAAATAAGAGTAAACAAATTGCCAAGAGGAAGTTTCTGGTAAGCCTGATCAGTGAAGGTTGTCCATCTGATGTTGTAGGTCTGGAAAACGGAGCCAGATGAGGGTTTAACCAAGGAGCTTTAGGAAGAATGAGCAATTAGCCAGAGAAACTGAAATAAAAACTCTTGGATAAAAGTCTACCACTTTTTCAACAAGCCACAAATAACTGGCAATCCGTGGTCAGAAAATGAGCAGATGGGCACATCACTTGGCAGGCAGCACCGTAGTGGGGAAGTTTAATGAAAACTTGGGGGAACTTTAGGAATCAAGGCTACCTGAATTAACTTAACCTAAAGACAGAGAAAATGTGGAACACCAGATCTTAATTTGATTATTCTAATCACAAGGGGATGTAAACTTTAGAGGAGCAAAAAATAGTATCGCCCCAAATTTGTTTATCTTGTTTCTTTTCCAGGGTGGTGCCAATTATAAGCACTGTCCTCGGCCTGAAGGTCACATTCTCCGATTTCCAATCGCAGGCATCAGAACCAGCGCTGCTCCTTCAGAGACTGAGGGCAGGTCAGTGAGAGGCTCCCTGCACCCACAGAAGGGTCTCTGCAAGCTATACCTGGCCACCAGTCCTACCAGCCTTTTCATTCCCTGTCCTGCTCCTTAGAGAAGATATTAGAAACCCTCTGAGACATGTCTCTCCTTGCATGTTGTTTGTTTGCTTGTTTTTACAAAACATAAAGACCAAAAATGATCCCTTCTAAATAAGGCCTAGTATCACTAGGATATTTGCCAACAATAAATATTCTTTTCCATTGTTTCAGATAACATGTCTATGAACCAGGAGAAACACCGAGGTGCCTGTGAAATTAACTTTCACAAAAGTGTTTTATACTCACAATCCTTAGTACATCATGAAAAGAGAAAATATTTCCTTTTTCTTTTTAGAGAGAACATGTAAGAAGGAGGGGCGCAGGGAGGGGCAGAGGGAGAGAGAGAGAGAGAGAGAGAATCTTAACCAGGCCCCACGCCTAGCACAGAGCATGGGGCTTGATCTCACAACCCTGAGATCATGAACTGAGTGGAAATCAAGTCAAGAGTCGAACACTTAACCAACTGAGCCACCCAGGCACCTGGGAAAACAGTATTTTAATGGCAGCAATAGAGGATTCTTGGCCTGTGAGGAAACTCTCTCATGAGTCTCCTACAACACCCCAGTTCTTACCCAGGAGAAAGTAAAGTACATCGTGTTGTGAAACAACATACTAAAATTAGAAAGGTCCTTGCCATGAAGAGCCTGGATTATTTTATGGGCCTGTCATAATTCCACAGGATCTTGGCTCCACCCAATATCCTGAGAAAATCTCCATCTAGGTCACTGGAGCTGGTACCAACTCCACATTTGGCAAGCTTCATCTTCACAATGGATGAGAAACAGTGCTTTAAAGTAGTAATTATTCTGTATTTTATAATAGGCAAATTCAGTATCTTGAAGGTTCACAGATTCCCAATTTACAAAGACACTGGACAAAAATGTTGGCTGATATAGTTCCTGCTGAGATGTGGCTTCTGTTGCTCTTGTCCAGATGCACCTCCCTTAGTTGTCTTCCCCTCTCCACATCTCTTTCCTGAGCCTGTCTTCTCTTACAAAGCTCAGTTACTGCTTAGTTTGGTGTTTTCTAGCTGGTTTCCTTCCTGTCAATCCAGAGCACCCAGAATTCTCCCTGGCAAATTTTCTATTATTCAAATGCCCTTGAGATTTCTCATCACCATCTATTCAATGATAAAGTACACGAATTTGCCAATATAGAGTTAGATGCATTCCTTTCTCTTACAGTTTATCTACTGTAACAGCCGTTCTCATTTGTGACTATAATGCAATGGGTAGAATACCCATGATTTAAAGAATGAGGAGAATTATTGCTCACATACTTAAGCACTTCATCAAAACAAGGGTGGCTTCTGTGCATACGCAGATCCTCTCAAGGGTGAATCCTTGGTGATTTTACTCAGGCCAACGTCCTTTGTTGAATCCCCTTAGTTTCAGTTTTCCCGTATGGTTATAACATTGCAACAAACACCAACTCTCTTTTTTAACTGCCTGCTGATAAAATTAAGGAACATATACCTGAGGTTCCTCTCTATCTGTCCAAGGAGCTAATTCACAGTCTGCCATTTTAGTTGTCGAATAAGGATAATCACTTATGAATTTCACTGAAAATAGCTGTACAACATCAGGCCTAGAGTTAACAATATTGTATCATGCACTTAAAATCTGCTGCAAGTATAGATCTCATGTTAAGTGTTCTTACTACAATTTAAAAAAAAAAGAAAAGAAAATAGTTACTCCTAACTTCTATCCAAGATAACATTTTTTTAATAATAATTTTTTATTATGTTATGTTAGTCACCATACAGTACATCCTTAGTTTTTGATGTAGTGTTCCATGATTCATTATTTGCACATTTTATCCTTAGCAGTAGACATTTTACATGGGTCCTGGGGTTTCCTCTTCAGTCTTCTTAAGTGAATTTAATAAGAGAGTAAATTGTGCCCTAGGGGTTCCAGTCAACTAGAACACAGGTATGGAATCCAAATCCAGTGACTTTTTACAATATGTTTTGAATGTCAAAGCGTAATTAATAGGTTAAAATTCTGGTTTAAAACACCAAATAGTGGGCGCGCCTGGTGGATCAGTCATTAGGTGTCTGCCTTCGGCTCAGGGCGTGATCCCAGCGTTCTGGGATCGAACCCCACATCAGGCTCCTCTCCTGGGAGCCTGCTTCTTCCTCTCCCACTCCCCCTGCTTGTGTTCCCTCTCTTACTGGTTGTCTTTCTCTCTGTCAAATAAATAAAATAAAATCTTAAAAAAAAAAAAAAACACCAAATAGCGGGTACCCGGGTACCACAGACAGTTAAGCATCCAGCTATTGGTCTCAGATCAGGTAGTGATCTCAGGGTCATGAGATCGAGCCCCTCACTGGGTTCCACACTCAGCACAGGGTCTGCTTGAGATTCTCTCTCCCTCTCCCACTGCCCCTGGCCCCCTGCTCTGGCTCTTTAAAAAAATAAATAAATAAATCTTTTAAAAACCAAATAGCTTTCAAAGCTACAAAATATATCATGAAAAATACAAATCAAAAGATAATTCATACAATTTATTTATCTTCTGATACAAACAATTCTGCTTCTTTCTGTTGGCAGATTTTTCTACTATTAGATCCTTGATTTTCAAAGTGTAGTTCTCATATCAACATCACTGGAATTACCTGAGAATTTGTTAGAAAAGCAAAATCTCAGGCCCCACACCAAACCTACTGAGTTGTATCTGCATTTTAATAAGACCCCCACATGAATTGTACACACACTGAAAACTGAGAAGCACTGTGCTATATAAATGGAGTCTATCAGTAAGGACACCTTCAGTTGCAAGTAAGTAAAAACCAAATAAAAGTGTCTTGATAAAAGATGTGAAGAAAATCTTTAATCTAAGCCTCTATCTTGAGAAGGTAGGGAAAGAAAAGCAAATCAAGCCCAACTAGATAGAAGGATACAATAAATAATAAGAATGAAATAGTAAATGCACAATAGAATCAACAAAGTTAAAACAGGTTCTTTAAAAAGGCTGACAAAATTATCACTCCTAGTAAGATTTATCAAGGGACAAATAGAGAAAACACAAATGATCAGTATGAGGAATAAAAAAGAGAAGACAGCTCCCACAGACATCAAAAGATAATGAATTAATTTATAAAGAACTATACATCGATTCATTTGACAAGGCAGATAAAATTGATGAATTCTTTAGAAAACATTACTTACCAAAACCAACAAAAGAAACAGAAAATCTGAACACTTTTTATCTACCAAGAAATTGAACTGATAATTAAAAGCCTTCCTATAAATAAGATGCCAGACCCAGGTGGCTTCATGAATAAATCTTTCCAAACTTTTAAAGAAGAAATAAGACTAACCTTGCACAAAATTTTCAGAGGTAGGGAAAAAAATTAAACTTTCCAATTTATTTTATAAGGCCAACAAACTCTTTCCACCAAAACATGACAAGACTACGGGAAAAATGATATACCAACTTTTCTCTTGCACATGGTCACAAAATCCTGAACAAAATATGAGCAAACCAAATCCAGTAATATATATAAAAGAATAATGCATTAAGACTCAGTAACTTTATGTCCAAGGAGAATTCAAAGCATATGTCAATATTTGTAAATTTCCACATTAATTTTTCAAAAGGAGAAAGGTTCCATGACCATTCCAGTAGATGCAGAAAATGCATTTGACAGAATCAAAAAGCATGAAATAAAGATAAATATAATAAATATATATAAAACTTCTACTCCAAAAATTCCGAAGTATTAATGAAAAAAAAGAAGACATAAATGAATGGACAGATAACATGTTTACAGTTTATAAGATCTAACATATTAAATATGACAGTTATTTCCAAACTGGCCTACAGCTTTGAAACAGTATCAGTCAAAATCTCAGGTTTCTGTTGATATTAACAAACTAATACTAAAATGTATATGGAAATGCAAAGAGCTAAGAATGGTAAAGAACATCTTAAAGAAGAACACAAATAAAATGTTTACTCTGCAAGTTATCGAGACTTATTATAAAGATATAGTAATTATAACATGGTTTGGGTGCAAGATAGAAAAATAGACGAGTGGACCAGATAAGAGTCCAGACACAGAGACACACATACACAGTCACTTGATTACAAGAAGATATAGTGAAAAGGAAGGATCTATTTCAATAAATGTGTAGGTTACCTATACATCCCAATGGGAACAAACTATTCTTGACCCCTACCACATTATACATAAAGATAAAATTAAAATAGCTCAGGCATGCCTGGGTGGCTCAGTTGGTTAAGCATCTGCCTTTGGCTCAGGTCTTGATCCCAGAGTCCTGGGATCGAGTCCCACATCAGGCTCTCTGCTCAGCAGGGAGTCTGCTTCTTCATCTCCCTCTGCCTTCCACCCCCTCCTGCTTGTTCTCTCTTGCTCTCTCCCTCTCTGTATCAAATAAACTCTCTAAAAAAATTAAGATAGCTCAAAGATTTATATGTGAAAGGTAAAATAATTAGACTTAAAAAACAGGATAGTATATTCACAAATCACATAAGGCAAAGATTTCTTAAAGAGAACACAAAAAACACTAACATTAAGCAAAATTGGATAAGTTAACATTAAATTTAAGAATTTTGGTTCATCAATATACACTAGTCCTAACAGGACGCCTTCTTAGTTACAAACAAACTTTCAGACTTAAAGTCTTAATAGGCTACATTTGATGTGGGTTTACTCAGAAGGGTGCTAGAGAACATAGCTTGCCGGAAGGGCAGCATCAAATGTCTCCTGTGGGAGTCTTTTAAGCAAATCACAGAGCAGGACAGGACGGTTCAGGTGTAATGAAATGAGATCCACACCAACTGGGTGCAGGATCCACCCTGGCTTTAATGCTTCAAATCGCAATCTCTTGTAACAAAACCAAAGGCATGGCTTTTAGTCTTCAGCAGAAGACATGCCCAGTTATAAGAGTTACCAGTCTCAGGAAGAGATAGTATTTGTAGTTCTCCCAATTCAATGAAGTTTATAAATTGGGTCATTTTTACATGACCCCAAGCAACACAACTGACATCTTACCCATGTCAGGTTGCCAGATGAACAGAGCTAGAAAGTTAACTGAAGGTCAAATTCAAATTCTCGAGCAAAACAGAGAGCTCTTGTTCAAATACACACACACACACACACACACTCAATCAATCAAAAAGAAAAAGGCAACCACCTAATTTTAAAGAGGGTCAAAGACTTATGAAATAGAATATCAAAAAAGCCGACAAACTATTTTAAAAGTGTTCAACCTAATTAGGCAACAGGGAAATGTTTAAAACCATGAAAAGATACCACCACACACCCTAAAATTCACATAAACTGCTCTGGGATTATAACTAGGTATAACCACTTTGGGAAATTCTAAGTATCCACTAAAAGCTGAATATATTCATATATTATGAGTCAGCAATTTCAGTATCAGGTATATACTGAAAATATATGTATGTGAGTGTGTTCTTCTAAAGACATGCAATGAAGATTTAATACACAGCATAGTGAATATAGTCAACAACACCACATTACAACTTCAAAATTGCTCAGTAACTCAATTTTAACTGTTCTCAACACAAAAAATAAATGATAAATATTTGACATGATAAAGGTGTTAACTAATGTTACTGTAGTAATCATATTGCAATATATAAATGTATCAAACCAACATTTTGTACACCTTAAACTTACACAATGTTACATGTCAATCTATCTCAATAAAAAAAAGACTTGTATAAGAATATTCATAATAGCACTATTTGTAATAGTGCAAAAAAGGTGTAAAATTATTTGTAAAACTGAAACTATCTATAATAGATTAACAAATTATGGTTTATATTAGAATAGTATATAGCAATGAAATATAGCAATAATATATAACAATGAAAAATGAATGGTCTTCAATTATTCCTAACAACCTGGATTTATTTTATAACCATAAAATTGAGCAAAGGGGCCAGACACATAAAAGTATATACCATATTACCATCTTTCATTAAGTTCAAAAAAAGCATAACTGATCTCTTCATGAACAAGCAGAAATGAGAGGTGCATCTGAAATATTCAGGTTTTTTTTTTTTTTTTTAAGAGAGAAAGCACATGCACACGCACGGGGCAGAGCAGAGGGAGAGGGAGAGAATCTTACACAGGCTCCACACAGGACTCGATCTCATGACCCTAAAATCATAATTTGAGCCAAAATCAAGAGTCAGACGCTTAACTGCCTGAGCCACACAGGGGCCCCTGAAATATTCTGTTCTTTCATTGAGGTAACAGTTACATGAGTATGTTTGCTTCGTGAAAATTCATCAGGTGTTTAATCATGATTTTTGCACTTTTGTAAATGTTTGTTACACTTCAATAAAAGCATTATTTAAAAGAGGGGATGGGAGTTAATTGGCTCACGACCTTGAAAAGTCCGGAGATAATACAAGTCAGACATAGCTTGTTCAGGGATTCATTTGTGTTTCTCTGAAACCCAGTGAATGGGCTTTCCATCCTTCATTGATCAGATTCATCGTCAGGGTTGCTTACCTTTATGTTTGTGTTATAGGTGTCAGCAGTAAACAAGACTTTATTGGTTATTCTTTATTGTTCACAGCCAGGGAGAGGAAAACTTCCAACAAAAGTCCTAAGCATCCTTCTCACTGCCCCAAACCGAGCCAATATATGGTCATGGAAAAGCTCGAGCTAATCTGTTTAGGCTGAGTCACTGCTCATCCCTATAGTAATCACTGGACAGGGGAGATGCGATTATGTTTACTGACCTATGCCTACCCCTGGCTATGGATGAAACTAAAAGGGTGCTACACCACAGCAGAGAAGCAATTCACCAAAGGAAATTGTGCACTTAGGAAGGGAGATCTATTAGTGAGTGCTCCAGCAAGTTTGATGTCGGATCCAATGCATAATTGAGAAGAGTTTAACAAGGGTAATATTTATGAAGTTTGGGGCAGGAGTAAGGAGAACAAGAGTTGCTAAAGCACCTTGTAAAGCAAAAGCAGAAAACTGGTAACACCCCTAGACCTAAGTTAACAAGGGAGGTTATAATTGAAGAAATCTGTAGAAATTAGATAGAGCTATAGAGGGAGTGCTCATTATGATCTCTAGGTTCTGGAAAAGGAACCCTGCCAATCCATGGAAACCCATTTGAGAGAGAGCCAGGGACATGAACACTCTGACCTCCTAATTTTCCTTATCTCCAGTCATCCAACTTCTGCTAGAAGACAGAGGGAAAGGTGGGCATTGATGAAGCCTGTGATATTTAGCCTACTTACGCACAAAGTATGGTACGGAGGAGTAAGGAGTGGATCTGGGAGAACAAATGGAAAGTATTCAATGGAAAGGCAGAAAAGATGCTTGGGTATGCAACTTATAAATGTCCATAAAAACTAAGTCATAAAAGCACAGGCCTAAAAAGAATATCAAAAGACAACAGACAGGACTTCCCTCTCCAGCCCTCCAGGCAGCCCTTTATGTCAAACATTTTCAGTTTAGCGGGACTCACTATTTTGTGAACACTGCAACACAGAACCAGAAGTCAGGGGAGCAGAGTCAACCTAACAGCGCCCCCTAGGCAGAAGTGCACACTTCTTGGCCTCTCTCTGAAGCTGGATTATTCAGTCCTCCTTTTGAACTTGAGACCAGCTGTCTTAATAAATCTAAATTTTTCTAAAATTGGCCAAATTCTTTCCCTGTTGATGATAACCCTCCAAAAAATCTAAGAAATGCAGGAACTTTTCAGTACTGAGGAGAGGACAGTGGGAGCCTACTAAGAAATGTATTTGCTTAAAGGGACAGAAACTATGAGAAAGGAAAGGCTTGAAGAAGGTAATAAACTACTGTCAGCATCTTGGGAAATTAAAGTGTGGTGTTCCCATTGAACTGTAGGTCCCATAGGGGACAAGTTCTATGCTTAAATGTTTTATAGACACACTACCTTCCTAGACTTCTCTTTGTGGAACTTCCAGAAGAGTCCTAACAAATTTTTCCCATGAAGTTTCAAATGTAGTCAGTTTAATTTAAAGGCAGTTTATACCCAACTGTTGTCAGCCTACTTTTCTTTTCTACTAATGGTCTAACCCAAATAACTTTTACTCCCATTCAAGGAATAAACTAGTATTTCAGAATTCAGATTTTCTGAGTTTGAATTGTGTTGTAAAAATTGAATTTGGCAACTACTTACACCTTTAATCATCTTTATGGATCACACACATAAAAATTTCAAATGACCCACTAAGTCACGTAAAGCAAAATTAAGAATCTTCATCACAATACTTAAAAATTAGTTTGCTACAGAAGATGCTAAGTTATGTAAGCAGCAAACTGTGAAGAAACAACCTAAATTAGCTGAGTTTACTGCATTGCAATCTTGATCCCAACACAACATGACAGAAGTTTTAACGATACACACAATACTGTGTTCTATGACAATTACACAGACGATAGGTCGCTCAAATAAATGCCTATACTGAAGAAGTTCTGCCAAAAACAGCGTATTAAGAGACCCAAGGTAAAATCCAATCAAAATTTGCTGAAAATAAACTTGAAGTCTCTCTTATCCTGGATTTAGGATTGGTTTTTGCCTTTCCCATAGTGATTTCCCAGTATTTTTAGGTTACCCTGAGAGCTCACTATGGAAGATATGTATATAGTTGTTATGGTAATTGATCTCCCAACATCCATTCCATTCTAAACAGCTAGTCTAAGAAAGTCATGGTAATGCTATCCCCTTGCCAAAGGTAAGTATAAACATGGGATCAAATCCTAGCCAATAAGAATCTCCTCACCACTAAATGCCAACTGGTGCGGCCACTCTGGAAAACAGTAGGGAGGTTCCTCAAAAAGTTAAAAATAGAACTACCCTATGATCCTCAAAAAGTTAAAAATAGAACTACCCTATGACCCAGCAATTGTACTACTAAGTATTTATCCAAAGAATATAAACAGTGATTTGAAGGGGGAACTGCACCCCAATGTATAGCAGCAATGCCCATAATAGCCAAAATATGGAAAGAGCTCAAATGTCCATCAACAGAGGAATAGGTAAAGAAGGTGATTATATATATATATATATAATATATATTCCATTGTGTGTGTGTGTATACACATATATATGTGGAATATTACTCAGCCATCAAAAAGAATGAAATCTTGCCATTTGCAATGACCTGGATGGAACTAGAGGGTATTATGCTAAGCAAAATAAGTCAGTCAGAGAAAGACAAATATATGAATTCACTCATATGTGGAATTTAAGAAACAATGAAAAACAAATGAGTACAGGAGAAGGGAAGGAAAAATAAAATAAGAGGAAAATTGAGAGAGAGAGACAAATCATAAGATACCCTGAACTCTAGGAAACAAACTGAGGTTTGCTGGAGAGGAGGTGAGTGAGGGAATGGGGTATCTGGGTAATGGGCATTAGGAGGGCACTTGATGTAATGAGCACTGGGTGTTATATGCAACTGATGAATCACTAAATTCTACCACTGAAACTAAAAATAATAGTAATAATCTCCTCCCCACTAAAACAAGAGATGCAAGACAGTGATGGGCCTTTATTTTACTGTGGATGCTGTTTTGTCTGGACATGATGCCTTGAACTATGGGAATCATTTTGCTATCACTACATTAGTCAGTGTGAGAGAAAGACCTGAAAGCTTAGAGACCAGAGCCTAGAGACAGAAAGGATTTAGTTCTTGATGATGTCGCTGGGCCACAGAACTAACCAGCCCTGGAGCATGAACAAGCCAGTGCCTTACTCTCTCCCCATTTGTAAAACAGAGAAAATGATAATACTTACCTTAGGGGTTACTATCAAGAATTAAAAAGTCAATATACGTAAAGTGCTTAAAATCATGCTTGATATATCATTTCAATAAAGAATACTTGTTATTATCACCCTAGTTCCATGCTAACAATTGTATGAGATAATCTATTTATCATTTATGCTTTTTTAGTCAGGATTTTCTGTTTAGTTACAGCAGAAAGTATCTTAACTGATACAGTATACCTGTCCCCAAGTGTAAAATGCTAAAAAAGATGGAGACCAAAGTTTCAAGTTATATTTCTTTTGCTCTGGACAAGTATTATATAGATAGGTCCATTCTGCATTATTTTACATCTGAGAAAAATTAAGACAAGCAGTACCATGAAGGAAGAGATGATGATGGCACTTGCTGAGGACTACCAACACGACATCATCTTCTCAGGATTAATTTTGAATGTTAGCTGGAAACTAAGCGATGTGATTTAAAGGCCTCGATCCCAAGATATCTCCCTACTCAAATAAAGTTCTATTTAAAATTATATTTTATGGAAGGAAGGAAGGAAGGAAGGAAGGAAGGAAGGAAGGAAGGAAAGAAGTGAAGGAGAAAGGGGGAGAGGGAGGGCGGGAGGAAGGAGGCTCTGCTTTAAAAGGGAAGTAATAATATGCTGTTTCAAATAAAAGCATTTTAAGAGATCTACCTAATCAAAGGAATTTCAGGTTAAAGATAGTGGGTTCCCAAGATAAAACAGAAAGAAACAGCAAAAATTATGTGAGGGGTATGGATAAAGGAATAAGAAGGAGGTGGTGTAAAGGGATGTTGGAAAGTGATAAGGAAGAGAGAACAGAGTCAGCACATAAAAGCTGATACAACTGCAAAGGCAAATATGCTGGAAATATATTCCAACTCAGTTCTACCATGTGGGTCTCCTCTCATTCAGTGAGATCCTGAACAGAATGAGAACAGTATTTATATTTTATACTTACTTTACAATTCTTTTTAATAGTTTAAGCACATGACAGATGCTTTGAAAACTCTTGTTCAGTTATAGTAATAAGAATCACCCAAATTCATGTACTCTAGTGGAACCCATATCCAATTTTCTGTATACACTTTTTTCTGGTATAACTTTCACACATAATGCAATGACCCTGAAAATACATTTACTTTTTATTCCACATTTTAACATATTTGAAGTCATATTTTTAAGGTATGCATTTCATTTTGATTTTTAAAATAAACTTCAAAGGACAGAGCACTACTAAGCCCTAAGATGTAATTATGTAACTCATTTTTATTTCACTTATTCACTTAAAAACAAGAAAACATTTGCACAAAGAGCTTGAACTACAAATCCTGTCTCCTCCAGCTTTAAATACTAAAACAGATTGTTTTACTTTCTTTTTATCAAGTCTGTAATATTAGATTTCCTATTTTTTCCTGTGGAAATCAGTGACATATTTAGAAATCTAAGCTTTAGGAAGTCAAAGAGAAAGTGAATTCTATAACAGTAACCAATTTAACTTTCAATCAACCTTAAATGTGTCAACTGAAATGCTCTGGCATTTGAATAAACATTTCTGAACACTTATCATGCTCTAGGTCCTAGCAAAAATCTTGTCATAAGGAACAAATTTTATCAGACTTAACCACTGAAATTGTTTTAATAATGCCTTTATCAGGCTTTAACAGCACAGCGCTAAAAAAGTGAAGAGGTAAATGGAGGGAGGAAGTTTTGAGATATGAGATAATGGTCCTGAAATTGGAACTGTCCTGGAAAATCCATCAGGTGTGATATCCAAACCAACAGGATTTGTGGTGATGACTTTTTCCATGAAAATTCTAAGTACTAGATTTTAAGCTTCTTAAACTCTCAAAACTGCTCGTTCCTAGTAGCACCCCAGAGAGGCAGACACATCTAGACAAGATGCCAAACAAGCACCTTTGGCTTAAGATAAACTTGAAAAACCGGTAATGAGTAATGTGAACAGTGAAAGAAGTGAAGAAAAAGAAAGTTTATACTCAGAAAATTTTAAAGTTGATAAATCAACCAAAAGGTAGTTTCCAAGAAGAATGAAAATCAGTAAGCTAAACTCTCTCTTAAAGTCCTTGATATCCCCAGCTCCTACTATTTGATTTTGACTTTTCTTGGCATTTATATCACTTGTTGAACTTATCTTAATTTGCATATACAGGTATTAAGAGTCTTTCTGTGTTCTTTTAGAAAATAATATGGTGTCCATAGCTCCCCATCCTAAAACCAGTGCCCTGAGATCCCAGCTAAATAAAGATTAGTAGTTCATTCTACCTGCAGTTATAGTGAACTACCCCCCGCCCAAGATAATCTTGTACCTAGAGATCCAGAGTCCTTCTGCAGACTCTGGAGTAAGTCTTGGTGATACAGATTTGAACTGATGTAGAGCCACAAAGACCTACGAAGATGTTACTATGTTCTATACACTGGAGGGCTGATCCTACCAATAAAAACTTCCGGAAACTTTGGAGAGTCGATTACTCCCAGTGGCTACCAGATACATGACGTCTGTCTTGCTCAGCTCAGGCTGGGATAACAAAATACCACAAGCTGGGTGGCTTACAAATACCAAAAGTTTATTTCTCATGATTCTGGAGGCTAGAAGTCCAAGATCAGGATATCAGCATGGTCTGGTAAGGGCCCTCTCTGGTTTAAAGACTGCCTACTTCTCACTGTATCCTCACATGGCAGAAAGAGAGCTAGCTCTCTGGACTCTTCTCATAAAGGCACTTATCCCAATCATGAGGGCTCCACCCTCATGACCTAATTATAGCCCAAAGGCCTCACATCTAAATACCTTCCTACTGGGGATTAGATTTCAACATATGAAGGTGGGGGCACAAACATGCGGTCCAGAACAAAGTGAGTTTAGGGTAAATCTGTCTGCTGAATCTGGTACTTCAGACTGTCCCAGGAGCACCTAGAACCCAGGGCTGTTGGTTACTGCTCTAAGGCCACTTTATGCCCATGTATTTACATAAGCATACTGGTTAGTGATTACTCGTTTGATAGAAATGGCGGTTGAAACATGTATACCTCACAAAAGGCACTGTTACGGTACCACCAGGAAAAATTTCCTGTATGTGTTATATTCTCTCTAGTAGAGAAAAGAAATTTAACTGTTTTAGATTGACTAGATATTTCAAGCTCAAAATACATTTCAGCAATATTTTACCTTTTGAGTTAATTTTCTGAATGTAAAAGTTGCTTTTTAGTCAGTCAAAAAGTATCTCTTAGAAGCAAGATAGTACAGCATGAATATCTGTTTTCAATGTTTCAATGTCAACCATGATTATAAGACTGAGACACCAAATTTGTACGATATTTGATTTCCTTATTATTCAGGTCATGGATTTTCAAACTTGAGAAACCGCTTCATTCAAGCCAAGGAAAACAGGTAAAAATGAGAGAAGGGAGATTATAAAGTCATTCCAGGGTAACACCAAGGGGAGCAAAAGCAGGGTCATCGACCATCAGTAGCCTCCACTGAGAGGGAGTTTCATAGTGTTTAGTGTTGAGAGCTGCAAAGAAGATGTCTTCAGGAAGCTTGCAGTCTGCTTCCACAGATGGCTCACTGCCTTTTTAATTTTAACTGTTTTTTCTTTGATATCAAAACATGTCAAAGAGATGACAGTCAGAACTTTGACATCCCAGAAAATGAAAGAAAGAATATAAGAAGTGGTTTGAGTGAGGTCTTGAAAGAAGAAATAACAGAGAGTAGGAGAAAGAACAGAGTGGCCTGAGGGTGTGTGTCATGGTGTGCATAGCGGAGTCTGAAAATAATAAATAGCCTGGATTTGCTACTCTGTAGCTTCAAATGAGGAGGAGTAGAAGTTTGAAGAGATAAGCTCTGCACTGAAGAGGTGCCTTGATGCTTAGGGACTCCTGATTTTCTGATGCCGAATTTTCTTAATGTTTTCCAAATAGGTACAATAGAAATGAAATCATATTAATACTTTTGAAAGTGTCAGAAATCTACTGAGCACTTCATATGACCTTAAGACAGTATTAAGCACTTTTAATGATTTAGCTAATATGATCTTCGTAACATCCTTGAGATAAATGTGCTATCCTAAAATTTTCCGGATGCTGGACCCTGGGACTGGTGAGGCTGCGTGACTAGATGAGATTTATGTAGCTAGCAAAAGGTAGATAAAGCCCCTCAACATGGAAGACCTAAAATATTTTGCCTCCACAAATGTCTTTCTAGAAACTCAAATTATTTCCATCTTCAAAGTTAGAGTTTCTGAGTCTGAACTGTGGCTTTCAAAGAAACCACTGATGGCAAAATTGGTGTTGTATTTCTTTCAGAAGAGTTTCATGGAGTAACTCGCCCGAATACTTCTGCCTTCCAGGAAACATGTCTTAGGTGGGGTAGATAATTGTATCTGTTACTACAGTCCCAAGCGTCATTTTTTAGGAGTAATAAATGTAATCGTTAATCCTTCTGCCTGGTCTGCAGTTACACATGCATTAGGAGCAACCCATTATCTATCCCATCTGTGTGTTTAAATTATAATTAAATAAGAAACATTCAAAGGCCATTGTGGCATTAAAGTAAAATTCTTCACGAGCATCTTTGGGTATTCCATGTAGAAATGAAATAATATAGAATTGTTAAAAATTCATAATGCTTTATGCAGTTCTGCTGAACAGAGTGACGCCAGAAATGAGTCATTAAGCACAGAACATATTGTCAGCAGGAAGAAAAGAAGGTGATGATTCACTTTGGTGTAAGAGAACGGTGTAACAATGTTTTGGCATTTATTGCATATGCTTTAAACATCCATGGCATGTGGGTTTTAATGATTTTCGCAATATGCAGGCTGTCTAACTTTTACTGAGATGTGATTTCAGTGTGAATTTCCCTCTCTGCCCCCTCAATGCTCTTTCTGAATTGCAAACAGGTGCAAAGAGCTACAGCCTGCAGTGCTTTTGTTGTTCTTTTTAAACAAATTTAATCACTGAAGTCTTTTTTTATCTAGCTCTTCTATAATACTTAAGAAATCTGCCATCAAGCACGTACGTGATGAGGTTTAAGTTCCAAATATATTCACAAAGCAAATTAGGCACATTGTCACAATGCCCTTGGAAAAGGGAAATCAGAAATCCTATGCCTGATCCTTTCCTTGGGCTCCAAAATGCATACTCGGGCACCTGAGGAGATGCTCAATTTTCCTTTGAAGTAACACAGCTTTAACTTGCTGCATTAACAACGCTGTCCTCTCCACATCTTCTGAACAGACAACTCAACCTCAAGATAGTATTAAAAAGGTATTTATACTGAGTGTTCAATTTCTCATCACTCATATTTTAAGGTCTACCATCCTGGTTCATCTAGCTCCCTACTTCTGTGTCCTCTTTCACTCACCTTTGAAGCCCACATATAGAATCAGCTTCATCCCAGGTTTGAGGACAAGCCTAACCTCAGGCAAGAGGGCTTCTAGAAGCAATTCTGAAATGTTCCATCGAACACCCCTGTTCATGATCCACTCTTTATTTGAATCTCAGTTCTAACTATTAGTAACTGGGTTTCTGGCTTGCTCCCTGCCGTTTTCTCTACCATGTGCCCCAGCCTCCAGGATTCAGGGTGACTCCAGTCCAGCGATCTGCTGGCTGACACTACTGCATGCTGCCTGCTAACCGTCCTGACATTTCCCATCTGTCTCTGAAGAACTGCGCGGCAATGGGAGCATCCCTGCTCCCACGCTTGCCGTGGATGAAGAGAAGACGGTGCTGACGCTAGCTGGCTTCTACCGCTCACCTGCTGTACTGTCCACGCCTTGGCCCTCAACAGGCTGTTTTTCTGCCCTACTATTTAGATATTCTTTTGCCTGTTCCACCTCATCCCGGTCCGCCCTTCATTGTGCGGGCCCTAGCAGCAGCCCCAGCCCCAGTCATCCGTGGATGCTGCTGGCTTCTACAATTTAGCACTGTCCTGCTGCAATTAGCAGATCACATGTAACTGACAAAGTTTGTCTTGGGCTTAATTCTCCTTTCTTTTACTCGCATGCTACGAGGTCTTAAGCAAGTTACTTTATCTCTCCATTTTCTTATCTGTAAAGTGGAGATAATAAACTCTAGTCTTTGGTTTATATGACTATTAAGTTATATGATGCATATAAAGAACCCAATACAGTTTTTGGCAAATAATAAATACCCTCAAATCTTAATTATTTTCCCATTCATCTTGAGGTATGCTATGACATGTNGTTAAGTTATATGATGCATATAAAGAACCCAATACAATTTTTTGGCAAATAATAAATACCCTCAAATCTTAATTATTTTCCCATTCATCTTGAGGTATGCTATGACATGTTATAGAAGCTACATTTGTGGAACCAAAAAACCCAGAAAGTAAAACTCTATCAAGCTATTTTTGTTTCCTTTCAGGTCAAACAAGCACCTTAAATTCCATGATCTGCAAACAAAAACAAAACAAAGAAAGGTTGGAGAGGGACAAAAAGACTCAGCAGCACTGAGTGGAACTGTGGCTTGCCCACATCTATGGAAGAAACAAACAAATATAAAATACTTAGTAGGTTGGGTTGCATCAAGCAAATTATTATAATTGTTGACACTGCTCCAAATCATAATATGGTGATTTAACTTACACAGAACTCTGTGTTGTTTGTGCTATATTTAAAGTTTTTTGCTTTTACTTTTTATGGATTTTAACACTACTGGCTCTGTCCCTGCTAAATGTCTAGCTAAAATATTACTTTCCAGATGGCCAGGAAGAATACAGCAACAGACAAGGCTGGAAATCTTAGAAAAGGTCGGACATGTGACCTTTCCATGGCCCTCTCCGCTCCTGCTTCAGTCAAGATGGAAACACTCACTCAGTCTTTGTGAAATGTTCCATAGAGGGTGAATGTTAGGACAATGACAAGCTTGTAAGCCATGAGAATTTTCCAGGGTGGAGGCAGTGGAGAGTGGGGGCTGGGTAATAATTTCTCCTTATAGAGATTTACTCTGTCAGAAGTGGGAGGCCCATTAAGAGCCAAGAATAAATTATATTTTGGATTACCCACATTACTGCTTCCCTCTATTGGCATAAATGATTAAGAACTACATGGCTCAAATGTCAGTTTAAACAGGGCAAAAAGACTATCAAAAGCCAAGCACACACCCCTCTCGACCTGCATACACTGTATCTGTCTCGAACTTTCAACTCAATAAAATCTGTATCTGGACGATGCTGAAGTCCCATGATATGAACATTGTAGCCTGACTTCAAGATGTATAACTGATACAGTTACATTCCACTTAGAAGGCTACCTGACCTCCTCCTTCTTGGCCTCGGCAAGTCTCCTCCATTGAATACTTCGGGGTTTCCTAGCTCCTAAACCCTCTTGCCTGAAGTTTTCTCTTTTCCCTCAAAGTATTAAAAGAAGCAACAATATTCATATTAGCAGACAAAGTGGGGAAACATTTTCCAGGTTTCCAACCGGAAACGAGATAGTCCCACATAGTCTTAAGTAACATAGCTATGAAATAAAAGAAATAAATGTCCTGCAGATCAAACATAGGTGACTCTGCTAACTACCATGGACCAATGGGTTGAGCAGATCTTTTGGATACATACATTTTTTGATGATTTGCTTTTATGAAAAGCATCACTGTGTAAGTTTCCTACTGTGTAAGTTTACATAAGACAATCCTGAGATTAAATGCTTCCATGTGATTAAAGTCACATTAAAAGTGGGATCTGTGACAATAAGATCCTACAGGAAAAAACAGACATGCTAGCCAAAGGATCTCTCCTAAAAACCAGAGCTGTGCTCTGTAAACCTCCTGCAAGTGAAACACAATAAGAAGGCATTTTGCTTTTATGTACAGAGTCTGTAAACTATATAATTAAAGTCAGACCCAAACATATGAGTAGAATTAGAGAACTACAGACAGTAGAGGAAAACAGAATAGGTAAGTAAATAATGGAATGCTATACTTTTAGAACAGGTTTGACATTAGGACACACTTTAAAAAAATTAAATTTAATAAAATTTAAAAAAGCCTGAAGAGTGACCCCTAACTAAAGACAAAGTTGGTCTTCTTTTATAAACTGTACCCATAAAATAAAAGCATATATCATCATTGAGTAACAGTATCGTTGAAGTTATCTGTTCTAACAGAAAAAAGGCCTTCTGTGATAAAAAATGAAATCCCACTCAACAAAGATAACATTGATTTGAAGGGAAAAATCAGGGAATGTGTAATTGATAGCATTTATTTTTACAACAAAATGGCATTTAAAAAATAGGGAAATTTGCAGTATTTCTCACAGATTCATTCGTGTCTTTAACAAATATGTCTTGTTCCTTTAACACATGAAAGCAGAGATCACATATACCTACCTACCAATGTTTAATTTTTGCTTGTGTAAAGTTTTTTCTGGATTTATAAATATTTCTCTATACACATCCTGATATTTAGCAGTGCCATCTGCCCCCCAAGAAACCAGCTCCCCCAAACTAAAACAGTCTGCTGTTCTTATTTATGGTCCCACAATTGTCCGTTCTGAAAAACCTGGAGTTGTGGTTAATCATGTTCTATTCCAAATCAATGACTTACAAAGACTAATTGATTTTTTAGGTGGAACATAACAGATGACTCACCATTATTTGCCATCCTCACTGTTATTAGTATCATTCGTACTCAGAAAACAGTAGGTATATCAATTAGAGTACTCTTACAGATTCAATGTGTGAAATGAGCACTGGCAGTGTTTTCCAGGTAGACAGAATTCATGATCAAAATTGCAGGAAGAGTTGAGAAGAGAGCAGGTTGACCAGAAAAGTTGTTTTATTATTGGGAGTGAGAATAATTGCTTCACCTCAGATGCGGCATTAACTTCCTGAATGAAAAAATTATTAGACACTCAAGGTGCTTCTAACCTCAAAAATCCCAAGATTCTGTGGATAATCAAAAAGCAATCAACTAGAGTATTTTTACTCTTAATGTATTCAATCAGACTTTATAGCTCAGGGTGCCTGGCTGGGTCAGTCAGCAGAGCACGCTACTCTTGATCTTGGGGTCATCAGTTCAAGGCCTAAGTTAAGGTTAGAGCTTGCTTAAAAAGTTTATAGCTCAAATATAGTCCTGAATTTATCTTTAGTTTATTTGGATTATTTCACTGATCCTGGATAAAACAAACTTTAGATTTTAAAAAGTAAAAGGCAGTACATGATGATGAAAATTAATGGTTGAAAAGCCACAAGAGTAAAAGCTAATTTTTTTGATAAGTTCCCTCTTTGCATAGGTAGAGGTTTTAATGAGATTCACCCAGTTTTTAGTCATTTATTTCTGATTATGTAGTGTTTCACAATTGTTTCCTCCTTAGTCTTTGTGTTATCAGTTGCTGAGCCGAGTAAGAACAACTCAGATTCAAGATGTTGCTTCTATCTTAAAGGGAAAAGTGAAATGAGAATTATCTCTGCAAGCTAGAAAATTTTACAAGCACACAGCAAAAATAATTACTTTCTTTCACTGCATTTTTCAAATAAGAATGACACACCATTGAGTTAAAAATCGTAAATGAACCTATTTCTTTCCATATCTGTAGTAGACTCAACTGTCAATTAAAAAAACAAACAAACAAACAAAAAAACAACTTTACATTCTTTTAGGAGGAAGAGGGCTTTTCCAGCCCAAATCTGCCACCACCCATGATATGGGCTCATCTCAGCATAATGGTCACTTCTCTGCTGGACAAGTCTCTTCTCTCCCTCCTCCACTCTTCATCTTCTCCCAATTTCTTCTTCAATAAACATTGCTTCTCTGCTCTTTTGCCCTCTATATCCCTTTTTCTATGTCCAAGTCTCAGAACTACCAGCAGGTTAATTTCACTGATGACCGAAAAGATGTTCATTCTCTGAAAGGACTGATTCGAGGTCCCTCAAACCTAGTTTGAAGAAAATGGAGAGCAGAGGGTACCCAAGAGAAGATCTCTTCTCCGAGTTTAGAATGAAGTTCTCAATCAAACTGCTGCTATTGGGAATGTCTTCCCACAGCTTCCCACTGAGGGTCCCTTCTCATTACTCAGGTCTCAAGTCAAATGTCATGTCCTTACACAGACTACCCTGAACACTAAATATTTTCTAAAATAAGAAGGACCAAGCTTGAGAGTGGAGCTGGGAACTTCCAGGGGAGCAAGCACATATAAAACTGAAGGACAGGTGGGCAGGCACCAGGCTGTTGCAGTCACTGGCCCCAAGCTGCTAAGCATCTGCCATCACCTGGAGTGAGCCTTCTCACCCAGACCTGACCACCAGCGAGATGACATGGAGCACTGGGTGTTGTACACAAACAATGAATCATGGAACACTCCATCAAAAGCTAATGATGTACTGTATGGTGACTAACATTAAAAAAAAAAAAAAAGATGACATAAGTGATGTGGACCATCAGTGGAGCAGAAGGCCCCCAGGAGGGAATGGGAGTCAATACAACACAGTATATTAATAGAATGAAGGGGAAAAATACATGATCATCTCAACTAATGCATAAACAGCATTTGACAAAATCTAACAACTTTCATGATAAAATAACTCAACAAACTAGAAATAGAAGAGAAGTTCCTCAACTGGATAAAAGGCATCTATAAAACTGTTGCGTCACTAAGAACCCAAACTTTCATGGGTGGAGAGGGGCAGTGCATACATGTAAACAACTCTATTGAGAAATCATGCTGTGATGAACAGCAGGAAAAAGCAGCCACGCATGCAGAGAGATGGGGTGGGGGGAGGTGAGACCAGTGTGCTTATAGATTATTTCTTTTGTTTGAGCCGGAGAGATTTTTTTTACTTTAATTTTATTCTAATTCCAGTACAGTCAACATACAGTGTTATATAGTTGCAGGTGTACAACAATATAATGATTCAACACTGCCATACATCAGCCGGTATTGAGCAAGAGAGATTTTAGCATATTTGCATGCTGCTAAGAATAATTGGATCCAGCATGTAAAAGTGGTGATGCTGGGAGAAGAGGGGGAGAATTACAGAGGCAAAAAGCCTTGAGGAGATGAGGACAGATGGGTTCCAGAACATATATTTAGAAACTAGCCTTTGAAAGCAAGAGGGTCACTTCCTCAGTTCTCTCAGGAAATAAGAAAGAAAAGATAGATGCAAATATGAGTAATTTTGAAGATGCGTAGGAAAATAGAGGATATTTTGTATATTGGTTTATTACTTTGTAATCAGTGCAAGAATTAAACCAGAAGTTTTGGGTATGCCGGTAAAAACAAAGATGGTATAAACAGGAGGTTAGGGGGGAAAGGGAGCGTCTGCAACACTTGGCTTGGAAAGTGGAGAAACTCAACTGATAAGAGACTTATTATTCAATTATCAGGGATGCTGACAGACCAACCAATACTTCATATCAGACACGTGCAGTTAAACCACTGAGTCCCACCACAGGTTTTATTTCTCACTGTGTTGAGTGAGAAATAAGTGTGTTCTCACTACATAAGTGCAGGCATAAAGAGGTCATGTGGCTGAGCTTATCCAGGGTTGAGTGTTGCAAGGCAAATATAACCAACAGAATGTGGTGGGAGTGAGTTGAAACTTTTTTCAAGGGAAGGATTATAGTGATAGATCAACATACTGACCAATACCAGGAAGAAAGAAAAGGAAAGAAAAGAAAAAAAGAAAAGAAAAGAAAAGAAAAGAAAAGAAAAGAAAAGAAAAGAAAAGAAAAGAAAAGAAAAAAAGAGAGGGAGAGAGAGAAAGAGGGGGAAGGAAGGAAGGAGGGAAGAAAGGAAGGAAGGAAAGTGCAAGGGTATAGGGACCTATAGTAAAAAAATAATAATAATAAAAAATAAAATGGCCTGGAGTCAATGGATTGTAGGTGGAAGATGGAGCTGACTGACTGATGTAGTGTGAGAACCTGAGCTAGTGAACTAGAAGCGTAGAAGTTTGGGGCTGAAGAGAAATAGCAAGTTTACATTTGAGATTTGAGACATGGGAATTTTTTATTAAAAAAAAAAGTCAAGTGCACAGCCATGACAATGGGTGGCTAATATAATATGGAAAAAAACTTGCCCAGAGTTGAGGTCAGGAAACTGGAAGGACAAAATGTAGAATGCACATCACTGTGAATGTTGACAGAAATGGGTTGGAGGAGTAGACAGACAGACAGCATCCAAAGTCTGCAACGAATAAACTAATGTCCACAAAGTCATAGGGGATAACAACAGTGAGAATGTGGACTTGAGGATATGTCTGGATGGTGTGACCTCTGAATGTGTGTGCAAGGGTTTGTGAAACAGAGTTAAATAGCAATGGCCTGGAAGTGATGATGGATGATGGCGAAGAGGGAAGAAGAAGGTTAGTCATCCAGCGTCTAGCCCCAAAGAACATTATGTATGAGAAAAAGAAGTTATCTATTTGTCTAAAAAGGAAGCAGTGAATTTAGAGAGAAATCTAAGTTCATTAAGATAAAGAGGTTAAGAGAGTCAAGAGACAGAAATCAGCTGTTCACATGCTCTAGACTCCCAGAGTCATACCACAAGGATCTGAAAAGAAGACAGGAAAGGAGTGTAAGTCACATTAAGAAATGCACATGTGGATAAGAGCTCAGTCTATTAATGGCTGACTAGGGAGTCTAACATTTCTGCTAATAACTAAGGCAAACAGGTGGGATCCAGTGTATAACATCACTGTTCACCAAGACATACAAAACCTAACCCTACAGTTCATCCTAAAATTCTCCCTCTTTTCTCACCAGCCCAATCTGATTGATCACCAAGTCTTCTATTTTTCTGGAAGTTAGCCCTTCCTCCCATCCACACTGTCTCTACGTCTCTCCCTTGTAATTTATCAATAGCCTGCTAACTTATATTTTTGCCACCAGCCTCAAAACCGTAACTTTAAGCTCAGCCTTTGTGTTTCTGACAAGCTTATCTTTCTTAAAAGTAAATCTGATTAGATCTTTCCATTGACCCTCTTCATTGTAGGGGGCACTGTTAATGAACCCCAAGATCATCTAGCCCTACCTCTAAAGCCATCAATCTCACCCCTCTCCCACACAAAAGCTTTACTTCTGGCTTGCTCAACTTTTCATAATATTTGCCAGTGTCTCTTTATCTACTAGGCCTCTTTCTTTTTGTCAGCACTGTCATTCCCTTCTTTCTTCATCCGGTTAAATGCCACATGCTTACAAAAACTCAGTTCAAGTATATGTGCGTGGGCTCGAATCCCACACGTGGCTAGGCTAGGTCAGATCAACCTCCTCTGTTCTGTAGCATCCTGCCCATGCCGTGATCATAGTAACTATTTTGTTGACCTATAACAGCTTAGGGTAAAAATACAAGTTAAAAAAAAACAAACACATTTACTATGTTATAGAACAAATACCTTCTCTCTTTATAGTTTAATCCTTCTGTTCCTACTGCCATAATGAGTGGCTCTATTTGATTTTTGCCTATTTCTTTACGGCAGAAAGCTAAATTGTAGAAACAAGATCCCAGAGAGAAAGTTTACTTTTACCACCTAAAGGATTCATGACTCAAGGATCATTCTTTGTCAGTTATACAGTCACGTAAGATGAATCACTAGGGCGAAAATCTAATCCCGGGGTGGGGGGGGGGAGATGCTCAAAACTGGAACAAATGGATCCTTGCTGTCTGTGCATTAAATGAGGCCACTATCATTTAATGGCCCCGTTAACATTTTGCAGAGAAAAACAACCACGAATGACACACCTAAGTACTGTGCAATCTCACATGTCATTGCTCCCAGGGTAGATGGGGTGAGAGGAGAGATGGGTCAAGGCAAACTCTGTCATCTATGATGGAACGCTATTTAGAGCTCATGGCGTAGTAAGAAATCTTTGGCAATCCTTCTGTATGCCAAATAAAGCTCTCAGCCAGGGCCTCACAGTAAATTTGAACCTCGCATTCACAAAAGCATGAAAGCAAGACAGCATGATCCTGATTTAGAGCAGCAGGGATTGGTGGTGACAATAACACGGGATGGGGTAATTGAGTAGGGCCATCTCCCTGTATCTTGTCTAGAGATCCCAAAACCCTTCTGTCACTAACAACCATTTTCTTCACTCCCTACCTTGTTCCACAGGGGATTTCTGAACATATACCAGAATATATAAAATAATTTTGTACATGAATATATATGTTAATACTTACTGAACATTTAACTATGTGCCGAGTACTACGCTAAGTGCTTTGTCTCCTGTAATACTTCCAACACTGCGAGCACATACAAGCTCTTCACTATCCCTACTTTACCATTTCAGAAAATAAATAACTATATAAAATCAGGTTACAGGAACATAAAAAATAAAATCTCTCAGTTATGCCTTTGAGTCAGGAGAAAATATGTCAATCCCAGGTGGTAAGCTAATGTTTTTGTGTACTTATTGTAAAATGCTTTTTCATGTTGCCTTTCACAAAGAGAATAGTCAATAATCAGCAATACCCCTAGAGTAAATTCATCAGCAGTGTTTGTGAAGCTATTTCCTGCAGGATTCTTCAATATAAGCTTAGGAATGAAGGACAAAAACCCAACTGAAGGCAGTTCTGTGAGGTGAAGTAAGAAACTCCATGAGACTCAAGCTCCCCTCAATGGAAGCCCTCAGTGAAATAAACAGCAAATTGGTGAATCCAATGACCCTACATCCATCCCCAGCCCACTGAACCCTCTCTAACATCGGTCACTTTTCGCCACTCCCTTCCTCTTAAATCTTAAATACTCTACAGTTATAGCTTCTGTGTTTGGCTTGATAGCCCCTTAAATATTTGCAGTCTCCAGGGTCCTGGATTTGGTCCTTTTTCTCATTTCACATACTTTCGTTGTATTTGTACCTAAGCCATTTTATTCACTACCAACTATAGGCTAGAAACATCCAATTCTACACCTTTACAGTTCCAGGAGCTTGCTCTCTCTCTCTCTCTCTCTCTCTCTCTCTGTGTGTGTGTGTCTTCACCCCCCTACACACACACACACACACACACATGCACACACCATACATTCACATATATCACATATATATCTATGTCTTTTCCTACCTCCCTCTCTCCCTTCCTTCCTTCCTTTACATATTTGCTGAACACTGAACACTATGTGCCAGTCAGGTGTCTGGGTCCTGGGGATACAGCAGAGAACAAGATGGGCAAGACTTTCTTGGACAAACAAAAACTGGGGGAATTCAGCACCAAGAGATCTGCCCCACAAGAAATGTTAAAAGATTTTCCTCAAGCAGAAGGAAAATGATGGCAGTCAGAAACATGGATCACATAGAGAAAGGAAAAGTATCAGAGAAGAAGTAAAGGATGATAAAACAAAATATTTTATTTTTCTTATTCTAATTAATCTAAAAGATAACTTTGTTTACAGTAATAATAGTAAAAAAGAGGTACTGGGTGATTATAGCATTTTGATAAGTAAAACAAATTACAGTAATGTTACAAGGAATAAGAGGCGGATACTGCGAATTCTGCTATAAGGCACCCACACTACATAAGAAGTGATAAGTATTATTCGAAGGTAGACACAGAGTAATTAAAAACGTACATTGTAACTATAAGGAAACTGCTAAAAAAATTAAAAGAAGTATAACTGATATGCTAAGAGAGGAGATAAAATAGAATCATAAAGTTGTTTAAAATGATAAAAATTATTTAAAAAACATTCAACTAAAACCAGAGCGAGCTGAATAAAAAACCTCTGATGATATTTAGAAAAAGTTACAAACATGGTTGCTACTAATTCAAACATATCAATAATCATTTTAAATGGAATGCTCTAAATACATGAATTAAAAGGAAAAGATTGTCAGATTGGATAAAAAAAATACCCAATTATATAGGTTTTTAAAAATAAAGACTCTGATAGGTTAAAAGTAAAAGGATGGGGAAAGATACACTCTGCTAATATTAATCAAAAGAAAGCTGGGGTAGCTGTATGAATTTCAGACAAGACAGACCACAGAACAAGGGAAACTATCAAGAATAAAGAGAGGGCACTGCGTAATTATAAAGGGGTCAATTCTTCAGGAAGATGTAACAATTTTAAATGTGTATACACCAAACAACAGAGTGCCAAAGAATGTGAGGCCAAAGCTGATAGAACTAAATGGGAAAAAAAGACAAATTCACTACCATAGTTGGAGACTTCAACAATGCCCTGTCAGTAATTGACAAATCAAGCAAGCAGGAAGTCAGGAAGTGTGTATTTGACCTGACTAGTTCTATCAAACAACTTCATCGGATTGACAGTCATAGAATACTACATCTAACAACTGCACAATACACATTTGTTTGAAGCTCACGGGGAACACTCACCAAGACAGACCACATTCTGGGCCATAAAATACATGTTAATGCATTTAAAAGAACAGAAATCATAGAAAGAATATATTCTTGAATCACAATGGACTTAAACTGGAAATTAGAAACAGAAAGATAGCTGCAGCACCCCAAATATTTGGAGATTAAACAATATACTTCTTAATAATACATGAGTCAAGGAAGAGATCTCGAGAAAGTAGAAAATATTTTAAAGGAAATGAAAATGTAATACAATTTGTTAAGATTTGTTGGATACAGAAAAATGTGTGCTTAGCAAGAAATTTATAGCATTAAGTGCATTTATTAGAAGAGGAAAAAAATGATTAAAATCAATAATCTAAGCTTCCATCTTTGGAAACCAGAAAAAGAACAAGTTAAGCCAAATTTAAGCTTCCATCTTAGGAAACTAGAAAAAGAGGAATGATTTTAGCAAAAGTAAAGAAATGCTAATAATTTGAGATAAAATTGAAAACAGGAAAATAGAAAAAAATAAACAAAATCAAAAGCTGACACTTTGAAAAGATAAATGAAACTGATGAATCTCTCCCCAGCTAACCAAGAAAAAATAAAGACATAATTTACCAGTTTCAGAAATGAAAGGAGTCATTATTATGGATCCCATGACCATTAAAAGAATAATAAGCAAATGCACAAACAATTCCACACCCACAAACTGACTAACTCTGATGAAATGGGCCAATTCTTTGAATGACACAAACTACCAAAACTCACGTAAACAGAAAAGGATAACCTCAGCAGGCCTGTATCTATTAAAGAAATTTAAGCAATAATTTATTACCTTCCCAAAAGACCCAGATGGTTACACTGGTGAGTTCCATCAAATATTTAAGGAAAGAATAAAATCACATCTCTACAATTCTTCCAGAAAATAGAAGCTGAAAAAAATCCTTCCAAATTCATTCTTAAGACCAGCATCACTCTAATGCCAAAACAAGGTAAAGACACAACAATTATCTCTCATGAACATTAACACAAAAATCTTCATGATAATATTAGAAAATCTAATTAAACAAATGTATAATAAATGTGAGACAGGAACCCATCAAAATCATAGAGGAGAACACAGGCAGTAACCTATTCGACCTTGGCCATAGCAACTTCTTCCAAGACATGTCTCTAAAGGCAAGGGAAACAAAAGCAAAAATGAACTACTGGGACTTCATCAAGATAAAATCTTCTGCACAGTAAAGGAAAGAGTCAACAAAACTAAAAGGCAATCTACGGAATGGGAGAAGATATTTGCAAATGACATATGAGATAAAGGGCTGATAAAGATCTATAAAGAACTATAAAGAACTTCTTAAACTCGACACCCAAAAAACAATAAGATCTATAAAGAACTTCTTAAACTCGACACCCAAAAAACAAATAATCCAGTCAAAAAATGGGCAGAAGACACAAAAACAGACACTTCTCCAAAGAAGACATACAAATGGCTAACAGACACATGAAAAAGTGCTCCACGTCACTTGCCATCAGGGAAGAGCAAATCAAAAGCACAATGAGATAGATACCACCTTACACCAGTTAGAACAGCAAAAATTGACAAGACAGGAAACAACAAATGTTGGCAAGGATGTGGAAAAAGGGGAATCCTCTTACACTGTTGGTGGGAATATAAACTGGTATAGCCAATCTGAAAAACAGTATGGAGGTTCCTCAAGACATTAAAAATAGAGCTACCCTACGATCCAATAACTGCACTACTGGGTATTTACCCCAAAGATACAGATGTAGTGAAAAGAAGGGGCATCTGCACCCCAATGGTCATAGCAGCAATGTCCACAATAGCGAAACTGTGGAAGAAGCCGAAATGTCCTTCAACAGATGAATGGACAAAGAAGATGTGGTTCATATATACAAAGGAATATTACTCAGCCATCAGAAAGGATGAGTACCTACCATTTGCATCAACATGAATGGAACTGGAGGGGATTAGGCTAAGTGAAATAAGTCAAGCAGAGAAGGTTAATCATCATATGGTCTCATTAATATGTGGACTATAAGGAATAGCGCAGAGTACCACAAGGGAAGGGAGGGAAAACTGAAAGGGAAGAAATCAGAGAGGGAGACAAACCCTGAGAGACTCTGGACTCCGGGAAACAAACTGAGGGTTGCAGAAGGGAAGTGGGTGGGGGGATAGGGAACAGGGTAATGGGCATTAAGGAGGGCTTGTGATCTGATGAGCACTGGGTGCTATAATCAACTGATGAATCACTGAACACTACATCAAAAACTAATGATGTACTATGTGTTGGCTAATTGAATTTAATTTTAAAAAAAGAAGTATATAACACAAGTAAGTGGGATTTAATCTGGATTTGTAAAAGCCTGGTCAACATTCTAAAATCAATCAATGTAATCCATACATTAACAGGCAAAAGAAGAAAAACTATATGATCATATCAATTGATGCAAAAAAATTTGACAAAATTCAATACCCACTCATGATAAAAATTGTCAGCAAACTGAGAATATAAACTTCCTCAGTTTGATAGAGAACATCTACAAAAAATATCATCCTTAATGGTAAAATCAAAAACAAAACCAAGATGACCTCTAACACCACTCCTTTCAACATTGTGCTGAAAGTCCTGGGGAGTGCAAAAAGATAAGAAAAAGAAAGAAAAGGTATATACATTGAGAAGTGTAAGAAACAGAATTATCTCTGTTCAGATGACATGGTTATCTATGTACAAAACCCGAAAGAATCAACAAAATAAAAACCTCCTGAAAATAAGAAATGAATATAGCAAGAACATAAGACATAAAGTAATATACAAAAGTTGTTTTGTTATATATAGAAATGAACAATTAAGTTTTAAATTTGAAAAAAAAATACCATTTAGAATACCCAGAAAATGAAATTCTTAGATATTAATCTAACAAAATATGTGCAGGACATTTATGAAGAAAAATACAAAACCCTGATTTAAAAAAAAAAAACCAAAGATGATCTAAATAAATACAGAGATATTCTGAATTCATGGATTGGAAGACTCAATATTGCCCAGATTGTCAATTTTTCCCAACTTAGTCTACAGATCCAATGCAGTCCCGATTAAAACCCTACTTTGTGATTTTGTAGGTCTTGACAAACTAATTCTAAACTTTATAGGGAACAGCAAAAGAGGCAGAATAGACAGAAAATACTAATGAAGAATAAAGAATTTATAAGACTCATGCTATCCAATTTCAAGACTTACTATAAAGGTACAGTAAAAGTGTGGTATTGATTAAAGAATAGACAAATATATCAATGAGGTGGAATCAAGCCCAGAAATAAGCCCACACCGTCAACTTTAACAAGGGAGCAAAGGCAATCTGGTGGAGAATAAAAAACAGTTTTTCAGTAGAGGACATTCCTATGCAAAAAATGACTACATACAAACCTTACACCTTAAGTAAAAATTAACTTAAAATGGATCATAGACCTAAATGTAACATGCAAAACTACGAAATGTTTGAAGAAAACACGAGAGAAAATTTCTATGACCTTGGGCTTGTGGTTTGTTTTTAAATAAAATCCCTAAAGCACAATCCATGATAGAAAAATGCTGACAACTTGAACTTATTAAAATTAAAAACTTTTGCTCTGCAAAAGACACTATTAAAGAGAATTTAAAAGCCACCCACAGACTGGGAAGAAATATCTGCAAAACATATATCTGATAAAGGACTTGTATCCAAAATACACAAAAAACTGTTAACATTGAACAGTAAGAAAACCACCAATTAGATACGTCATCAAAGAAGATATACAGATGACAAATAAGCATATGAAAAGATGATCAATATCAACTGGCATCAGGGAACTGGAAATTAAAACGACCTATTAGAATGGCTAAAATCCAAAAACCTGACTATATTGACTGCTGGCAGTGATGCAAAGCAGCAGAAATNTGAAATACCACCGCACACCTATTAGAATGGCTAAAATCCAAAAACCTGACTATATTGACTGCTGGCAGTGATGCAAAGCAGCAGAAATTCTCGTTCAGGGTGAGGAGAACCCATCAGGAAGANTTCTCGTTCAGGGTGAGGAGAACCCATCAGGAAGACTGTCCGGTGGCTGCTAATAGAGCTCAACACAGGCTTAGCATATGATCCAGCAATGAAGCTGCATCCAGTTGACAGATACTATGTTCTCCGGCCCCTTCTTCCCAGACCCAGGACTATTCCTATCCCTAGTCCTCCCAGCATTTAAGCTCTCATTGGCGCCCAGGAATTTGTAGGTTCCTTCTCTCTACCAGGCTGAGTGAGTGGGAACCCACACAGGGAGCTCGCCTCCTCCACTGTAGGGACTGCCTCAATGATCCTTCCAGCCCACACTGGGTACCATATTGAACATGGAGCTATAGGAAATACGGGACTTCTCTAAGAAGGATACCCAAAGAAATGGATCAGTAACACCAATATTCTTGTATTTCTTCTAACCTATCTGAATTTTCCCCCTTTTCACCCCGAAAAATTCTGATTCTCAGATAGGAACAAGGATATCCCTATATGACTTGCTACCCCTGGCTTGTTCTATCTATCTTCCAGGCTATGACTTCCAAGATAGGAAAGCCTTTCTCTTCCTGTGTAGCAAAAACTTTCTTTGTATCATATCCTCATCTTATCTGCTCAATAGTTTTCTCTATGCTTAATCGTTCAGGCTTTGAGTTGATACATGAAAACTAAGAATTCTGAGAAAATATTTTTCTTCTCTCACAAAATCCAGGCTCTCAAGATCATTGTCCCACTGCAGACTTATTAAAATCTTCTCAATGCTGAGCAATTATTTCCATGTTCTGGACAGTTTGTGCTGTTCCTTTCCTGAGGCAATCAATTTGGACTTAATGGCAAAAGGGCAGCAAGTGATGGGAAAAAATAACTCTCCACCCACGGAGATCCTCATTGCCTATCAGGACAATTTGTTAACAACCAGAGGACTGGTAAAACTGCCACATCTACAAAAGTAAATGAACTACATTTCCTTCATCCAATCCTTCTTACATATAATTCCTTTCAACTATTTTTATAATAGTTGGGCAGCAAGCAACTTAAAGTTATATTTTAATAAATTATTTGCCATGTCTTAAGTATAATAAAATTAATAAAATTAACACTGATTAAATGATTTTCACTACTTTTCTCAAATATTTATTGGAAAGAAAAATTTTGAAATATTGTCTGATTTTTGGAAACAGATAAATCTTAGAAATATATAAATGTCTGATTCCATGGTATGAAAGAATTGTATAGGAGAGCTAGGTAATGAATGAATGAATGAATGAATGAATGAATGAATGAAAAGGAAGGAAGGAAGGACAGGAGAGAGAAAGAAAGGCAGAGAGATAGAAGAAAAGAAAAGAAAAGAAAAGAAAAGAAAAGAAAAGAAAAGAAAAGAAAAGAAAAGAAAGAAAAGAAAAGAAAAAGGAGAAAGGAAGCAAGGAAGATAAGGTTCAGACCTGGGAGCAGGAAGAGGGACAACTGAACGGTTCTATTAAACATTACTGTTACAAACTAACTGGTTAGCCTTTGTATTTTCCATAAGATCAATTTTTCAAACTAGAAAAGATGGCACAAACCATCAGCAGGAAAGGATACTGTAAAAGAAATATGAAGTTGTAAGATATTGATTCGAGGATATTCACTATTACTAATAGAAGATGAATACTGTTGGTAATAAAGAGGTAAATTGGAACAACCTTTCTAGAAGAAATATGAAAACATGCACACAAAAACATTCTCATTGCTGCACTTTCTCTATGAGGGAAGACTGAAAAGAGCCTAAATGTTTAATAATGGAGTGTGAGTTATTTAAACATACATAGACACCTTGAAATACTATGAATTATATAATTTTTTGATATTTTAATAACACATATTGAATAAAATATTTACTCTATATCATCCTATTTATTCAACTCTCAGGATACACATTTTCTTCATAATTTAACATCAGTGAAATCCAGAAATGTGTATAACCACCACCAGCCGGAGCCTGGTCATATGCACATATGTACGTAACGTAATGACATGGTTGTTATTGCTTGTGCATGCCTATCAGAAGTCACAGAACAAATGTCAGAGACTTGGAGAAATGTGTCATCACTGATGTTCTTAACTGTGCAGAAAATGATACTGTATGGGAAAAAATCAAAAAAGCTATTTAAAAGTTGGGACTAGGCATTTGAAGAAATTTTTGGAACATTTAACCAAACTTACTTCACTAATATTTTCCCTGTTGTATATGCACAAGAATGAATTTTCATAAAATTATGATAAAATCATACCTAATTATGTTTAACTAGCTCTTTCAATAGAAGTATAAAATAAAACAATTAAGTGATTTAAAAAGCATTGTAAACATAGTTCATTGGCAGTTCTTTTCTTTCTCAGTAGTACACGAAATGGAGGTTGCTATGTTTTGGGCTTGAGTAAAAGCTTAAAATTATTAAGTTTACTGTGACATGGTCACACATGTGATTTTTTTTTTAAACAAAAATTTATTCCAATTTGTTTTGCTAATGTGACACACAAGAAGACCCAATATGATTTAGGAACTTTCCTAAAGTTGAAAATACATCACACCAATTCTTTTGTCCTCATAGCAATAAAGTCATCTTTGACTAGGGTCTGTATCATTAAAGAAACAAAAAAAAAAAAAAAGGAAAGAAATACTATTTAATTGAACAATAGCGGCTTTTAAATAAATGTTTTAAGTGTCTTCAGATTTATACCTTCAGTGAAAATGAAGTTTTATTACTCAAAATCTTACTGTTCTGAAAAGCTTATATACTTGTTTGTCTGTCAATCTCCTCACACACAATGGCACCTAAGCTAACATAACTAGTAATTTTTCATCAGGATTTTTCAGGTAGAATGTAGACCCTTTGGAAAGAAGACAGTAGACAGTCTTTTTTTCTTCTTTTTTCTCCAAGAATATGTGCCAATTGAGCCAAATCATTAATAAACTCCACCTGACAACAGTTCTGAGTGGGCTCTATTTTTCTTTTTTAAAAAAATGAGGGGTGCCTGGGTGGCTCAGTCAGTTAAGTGTCTGACTCTTGGTTTCAGCTCAGGTCGTGATCTCAGGGTCGTGGGATTATGCCCCGAGCTTAGTACCGAGTCTGCTTGGGACTCACTCTCCCCCTACCTCTCCCTCTGCCCCTCCCACTCATTCTCTCTCTCTCACTCTCTCACTCTCTCTCTAATAAATAAATAAATCTTAAACAAAGCTATCCCTTCTGGCAGAAACTTCATATTTTTTTCTCTGGGAACACCAGAAACATTTGCACCATAAAAATAAACAAGTTTCACATTTTGTTTCCATGTCTTCACAAAACTTCTCAAATGTGGGCAATTCATGCCAGCATGGGAGGGAAAAAGTTGTAAGACTGGGGAGCCTTTTATAAAGTCAAACAACCAAGTGTGTTCTCAGTCTATTAAATTACCATCAAATTTTCCTTTCGGTAGAAATTTTCTTGGAAAAGAAACATTGTCACCATCACAGGGTGGTCTCTGTTCTTGCATTAGTTATCTGTTGCCGTGTAACAAATTACCTAAGGCTTAGCAGCTTAGAACAGCAAGCGTTTATTCTCTAGAAGCTTTGCTGATCAGGAGTCAGAGCAGTTTAGTTGGGTGGTTCTGGCTCAGGGTCTCAGCTGTGAGCCAAAGCTGCAGTCATCTCAACACTGAATTGGAGCTGAAGTGTCCACTTACAATGGTTCATCACAAGGCTGTTGGCAAGGGGCCTCACTTTCTTGTTAAATGTTGACTAGAGGCTTCCATGATGCTACACATGACATGAGAGCCGGCTTCTCCCAAAGCAGGTGATGTGAAAAAGAGCAAGAAGAAAGCCCTAACGGCCTTTTACGACCTAGTCTCAGAAGTTACACACTATCACTTCTATGTTATTCTATTTCCTAAAAGCAAGTCACTAATTCCGGTGATAGTCAAAGGAAGGGAATCAGGCTCTACTTCTTGTGGGAGGAGTTTCAATCACTTTATGAACATATTTTAAAACATCACAGGCTTTGAAGTTTTCTAAAGAGCTGGTAGATTATGAGATCTTTGAAGATGACAGTCTGAAAGCCACACATGAAAACCAAGAGTAAATTGCACTGGAAGATATCAATTATTTTATCCTGCGACTCACTGTTGAGAACTGAAATAGCTTACTTCTTAAATGTTTTATAAGAAATATTTGAAAGAAATTCTAGAGTGGATAGAATTATTTGATACAGACATGGCTACAGTTCTCTTCTTCTGTTCCATGGCTCTGCATTTTTATTCAAATTCACTATCAGTTGAAGAACGGAAGAGAATCAACAGCAAAAGAAATCTAAGAAACCAGAATCACATCCCAGAGGTCTCACAGCTTCTGTAACCTCTGTAAGCTACTTCTTTAGAGTCTTGTGTCTAAATTCTAGATAATTCTTCTTTTCCCTGTTTTACTAAAAATATTACGGCCCATTATGTGCCACTGTTAGCTATGTAATTATCTCCATCTTAGCTGACTTCAGTTCATAGTGCTTTATTCTGACTTAAATAAGCACACTATAACTTAGGATCGATTTCTTTTTTTTTTTTTTAAAGATTTTATTTATTTATTCGACAGAGATAGAGACAGCCAGCGAGAGAGGGNAGTGCTTTATTCTGACTTAAATAAGCACACTATAACTTAGGATTGCTTTCTAATGCTAGCTTTGAATTAGCCGTCCTAATGGAGGTAAATGTTATGTAGATAACTAAGAATAAAAGATTTCAAAATAGAAATGGGTTTCTAATTGGCCTTGATATATAGAGACAATTTTTACAGAAGACTTACCTTCCCAACTGTGATTCCAGGTTTTAAACTGGTTTGCATGCCCCAAGACACACAACTTGATGTAAAGAAAGGCNTCGATTTCTAATGCTAGCTTTGAATTAGCCGTCCTAATGGAGGTAAATCTTATGTAGATAACTAAGAATAAAAGATTTCAAAATTGAAATGGGTTTCTAATTGGCCTTGATATATAGAGACGATTTTTACAGAAGACTTACTTTCCCAACTGTGATTCCAGGTTTTAAACTGGTTTGCATGCCCCAAGACACACAACTTGATGTAAAGAAAGGCATTAAGAAGCACCTCGGAAAAAGACGTAGATTGCTGATTTAATGTTTGTNCATTAAGAAGCACCTCGGAAAAAGACGTAGATTGCTGATTTAATGTTTGTCATAGATATTTTATAGATGGTAATGAGTGCACCTATATAAACTACATTCTATTATTAATGTTGTTATCAGTTAGTGGCAGGAATAAGTTTAATTTCACAACAACAACTTTGTAACTGGCCTTTCATTTATCTACTGGTTTAGGCCAGGCAAAGTACGTATCAGTAGACTTAGGTAAGTGCCCCCAAACAATTACCAAAAAAACTTTTCGAAATCATGAATTTAACACTGGATAAAAGTTTGCTTCTACACAAAGTAGATTCCAGGCACAGTGAAATCCATTTCACTTTAGCAGGAAAGGGAGGAGGTATGGTTGATAACAGATAAAATCTAACAAAGACTGGGTATTTCACTTCTGAATACTAGGCAGTGCTATTCATGAACGTTCCAGAGACAAGGATTAAGAGAAACCCTGAAGTAAGGGCACAGGTAAGAGCTGTCCATCACACTCAGTTATCAGAAGGTACTGAATAGCCCAAGGCTTTAGTGTCAAGCGGACTAAAAAGTTCTTAAATGGAACGAATCTTCCTATACAGTGGCATGCTTCAATATCTAACTAGGCAGGAAATCCTAGAGGCTTCTCAAATAGAGCCTCCTAACTTACTACGAGGCTCTTAATCATTACAGTTACATGCAAGGAAAATGAATACAGAATCCCTCTTGATAAAACCAACATTTCATTCAGTGATCAGTAAATATCAGTAGTTTAAAATGAAGTGAATTCCAGTTAAACTGTTCATTGGTATTTAAAAGCAAACCTCCCCTAATATAACACTGTATGTTACCTATACTGGAATTAAAATTTTAAAAACTTAATAAAAAATATGTTTAAAAAAAGTGAGATTTGTTTTACAAAAAAACAAAGAAATAAAAATAAAAGCAAACCTCCCTTTCCTAATAGTTTCCATGTACCTAGTCACTTAATAGGGTTAAGTAGTTAATTCAATGGGATTGAACAATCAATTCAATGGGGTGGAAGTCAACTTAATAGAGTTGCCACTGACTCCTGCTCCATGGCATTGTCTTGGTTGAAGCCTATCCCCAAGGTACTTATCTCTGAAAACTGCTATCACCAGCAATCATCCAGAGTTAAGTACCTATGAGCACCTGCAAGTAACTCAAGTGAGGAAGGTTAGATTTGTAAATAATACAGAAAAGTGGGGATTGTGGCAAAATAGTCAAGTTAAGTCCTATCAAA